>NC_133771.1:118441696-118522343 GCF_003597395.2 Chelonoidis abingdonii | reverse complement strand
CTCTTACTCCCAGCTCCTCACACACACTTCCTCTCCTCTGGCTCCCCCCTCCCTGACTGGATTGAGCTCCATTTTAAACCCAGGTGCCCTGATTAGCCTGCCTTGACTGGCTGCAGATGTTCTAAACAGCCTGTCTGCCTTAATTGGTTCTAGCAGGTTCCTGATTACTCTAGTGCAGCCCCTGCTCTGGTCACTCAGGGAACAGAAAACTACTCATCCAGTGACCAGTATACTTGCCCTCTACCAGACTCCTGTACCCCACCGACCTGGGTCTGTCACAATCCTTACTCCATATTTTCCTCCTACAGCCACGTAGCAAACAGAAGTTACTCTAGGTTACACATAGGGGATGGAATTTGGCAGTTCTTCCAGGAGGAACAGAAGAGTCAGGTGCTTCCTACTCCTCTACCAGTCCCAAGGCTTTTTGTAAGCGGTAGGAAGATGTCACTCTGGTTTATTTCTGCCCTTTCTTGATTGTGCTTTTTGTGGGGCAGGCCATGTTGCATCAGCCCTAACTTATGGCTATGTCTGATAGGCAGTCTGGCCCTTTGTAAATAATGCTCTCCCAAGAGTGCCTCTTGTTTTCTGTTATCTCCTTCCTTCCCTTCCTCTCCTTCCCAGCTCTCATGGTCTATTGTCATTTTTCTTTATGCTTGTTACAACCCTGGATAAGCTCCACTTTCAGGTCACTCACCAGACTGCAAGGCAACAGACTCTAACCTTGAACTCCACATGCTCTCAGGCTGGCTGTGCCTGGACAGCTCCAGTCACTGTCTCAAGCTCTAGGCTTCTAGGAACATTATCAGAGTGAAGATGATCTAGCTATCTCCTCTTACTGAGATACAGGACTCCATAATCCACTGCCTAGGCCCTGAAACTAGTTCTAGTTCTCCTAACCCTCCCCTGTAGTTATTGCATGCTCCCTTAAGTTCCACTAAAGCTGTGGGCCCTCTGAGTTAATGTTTCATCCTTTGGAGACTATGGGACAGTTAAAAGCAAGGGACTCTCAGACTTTGCAGAGGAATTTCTTAACTACTCACACTTTACTCTTAGACAAAGCACAAGAGATATAGGGAGCTATAGGAAAAACAAGAATCTGCATGTAGCACCTTTGCTCATGTCTCATACACTCATAGACTTTAAGGACAGAAGGGACCATTATGATCTTCTAGTCTGACCTCCTGTACAATGCAGGCCACAGAATCTCACCCACCCACTCCTGTAACAACCCCCTGACCTATGTCTGAGTTATTAAAGTTCTCAGCTTGTGGTTTAAAGACCTCAAGGTGCAGAGAATCTTCCAGCAAGTGACCCGTGTCCCATGCTGCAGAGGAAGGTGAAAACCCCTCGGGGCCTCTGCCAATCTACCCTGGAGGAAAATTCCTTCCCAACCCCAAATATGGCAATCAGCTAAACCCTGAGCATGTGGGCAAGACTCACCAGACAGATACCCAGGAAAGAATTCTCTGTAGTAACTCAGATCCCTACCCTATATAGTGTCCCATCACAGGCCATTGGGCATATTTACGGCTAATAGTTAAAGATCATTTAATTGCCAACATTAGGCTATCCCATCATACCATCCCTTCCATAAACTTATAAAGCTTAGTCTTGAAGTCAGATAGGTCTTTTGCCCCTGCTACTCCCCTTGGAAGGCTGTTCCAGAACTTCACTCCTCTGATGGTTAGAAACCTTCATCTAATTTCAAGTCTAAACTTCCTGATGGCCAGTTTATATCCATTTGTTCTTCTGTCCACGTTGGTACTGAGCTTAAATAATTCCTCTCCCTCCCTGGTATTTATCCCTCTGACATATTATAGTCAGCAATTGTATCTCCCCTCAGCTTTCTTTTGGTTAGGCTAAACAAGCCAAGCTCTTTGAGTCTCCTTTCGTAAGACGGGTTTTCCATTCCTCTAATCATCTTAGTAGCCTTTCTCTGTACCTGTTCCAGTTTGAATTCATCCTTCTTAAAAATGGGAGACAAGAACTGCACACAATATTCTAGATGAGGTCTCACCAGTGCCTTGTATATCAGTATTAACACCTCTTTATCTCTACTGGAAATACCTTGCCTGATGCATCCCCAGACTACATTAGCTTTTTTCACAGTCATATCACATTGGCGACTCATAGTCATCCTGTGATCAACCAATACTCCAAGGTCCTTCTCCTCCTCTGTTACTTCCAAGTGATGCATCCCCAGTTCATAGCAAAAATTCTTGTTATTAATCCTTAAATGCATTGCCTTGCACTTTTCACTATTATATTTCATCCTATTACTATTACTCCAGTTTACAAGGTGTGATACAGCATGGGCAGAGGACAGCAGGAGAGTGATAGAGGGCAGATATGTAAGCCCCAGGATGATGAGAGCCTTATTCCCTGTAGAGTGAAGAGAGGTTGCTATAGATTAATTAGAGCACCTGAAGCCAATTAGAGCACCTGAAGCCAGTCACCTGATAACCCCCCCTGCTTCAATCAGACAAAAAAAGGACTTGAAGCAGAACGGTTTGGTGTTGGAGCAGAGAGCAGTTTGGAGAAGTGACGAGTCCCTCCCTCTCCACTCCCCTTCTCTGGGACACTAGTGGAACAGTTGATACCCCAGATCAGGTGCAAGAAATGGTGCTCTGAACCCCCCCCACCAGAGGAGAAAGCACAGGACCCATCATAATAGTGCTGGCAATTTGCAACAAAGGTCACCCAGATCTTCCTGTAGCATATCCCGGTCCCTCTCTGTACTGGCAATACATCCCAGCTTCGTGTCATCTGCAAACTTTATTAGCACATTCCACTTTTTGTGCCAACGTCAATAATAAAAAGATTAAATAAAATTGGTCCCCAAACCAGTCCCTGAGGAACTCCACTAGTAACCTCCTTCCAGCCTCACAGTTCACCTTTCAGTATGACCGTTGTAGTCTCCCCTTTAACCAGTCCCTTATGCACCTTTCAATTTTCATATTGATCCCCACCTTTTCCAATTTAGCTAATAATTCCCTATGTGGAACCATATCAAATGTCTTACTGAAATCAAGCTAAATTAGATCCACTGCGTTTCCTTTGTCTAAAAAATCTGTTACCTTCTCAAAGAAGGAGATGAGGTTGGTTTGGCACAATCTACCTTTTGTAAAACCACGTTGTATTTTGTCTCAATTATCATTGACCTCAATGTCCTTAACTACTTTCTCCTTCAAAATTTTTTCCAAGACCTTGCATACTAGCATGTCCTCACCATTCAGAGCCTTTCAGTGTTCTTTCAAGGTCTCAGGACCCTCCTTTCCTCCTTCAAAGTCTTGCCTCCTTGTTTTGGTTAGTAAAGGAAAGCCAAAAAGCAGACCTTGTTCTTTGATAAAGTTCTAGTCCTCTCTGTCAGCCCCCATTGAGTGGCTTCAAATCCCTTCTCAGATGATTCATTGCTTGGTTACAGCCCACCTGAAGTCCAGATTGGGAAAACTAGTTCCTTTGGGCCACAGACAGCTTACTATTCCAGCATGCTTCCAAATGAATGGTGGAACATCCAAGTAAACATCTCTTAGGCCAAATCTAAATGACAGACTACTGCCAGCATAGCTATGTTGGTCAGAAGTTTCTAGCATAGTTGTAGTAAGACTGAGCTTTTACTGATCTAGCTTGTTTCAGTCAGGTAGGGTGATTTTGCTACATCTGCACAAAGTACAGCTTTATCAATATAGCTGCGTCTGTACTCGTATAGTACACTGGCATTCCTAAACCAGTAAAGCGCTCCTAGTGTAATGATGCCCTTCACCGTAGATTACAATCTAAAGGGCATTCACAAAATAAAGTGGAGTTTGCAGATTGATACAGATATACATTAATCTCTCACTAAGTTGTTTTCTAATTCAGATTGCAAGTTCCCTGGGGTTGGGATCTTGTTATCTTGTTTTTTTGTAAAGCACCATGCATATCATACTAAGTAAACTGGAGACTGCCCTGAACTAAACAGATGGCATAGCTTCAGTTGTGCTCCCTCTGAGGAGATCCCTGTGAGAGGATCCAGCTGCTGAATTCCTATTCACTACAGTCCATGCACTGTCCCTATCTTAAGGTCTTGAGGCATAACCTGGGTTACAACACCCCTATCTAGAAGCCCTTCTGAAAGCTGCAACCACATGATCCTACTGCCCAGCTCCTGGAATCAGTGCTGACTCTAGGGTGGCCACTGATGCATCCCCAGACTACTGGACATTCTGGTACTTCTGGGAACAGCATGGGCCCGCCTTTGTCTATGTGACCCCAACCCCACTAGTGTGACCTCACACACACAGCAGTCATGCTGGCAAGGGCGGAGTGGCACACTCTTCAAATGACACTCTCTGTGCACGATACCAGACAAAATCATGTTGAGTTTTCCATCAGTGCTGGATAGGAGACAAAACCATTGAAAAACAGGACTGTCCAGCTTAAAACTGTACAAATAGCCTGTCTAGATGACCCTTCAGATTCATCCCATAGCTTAAACATACTCATTCCCAGAACTCTGGTCATATGAGTGTCCTGTGTCTACAGTGTACTTCCAGGGGTATATGTAACACAAGTAACACAGATTGCACAATTTCCTCACCATTTCAGAGCATTTTTAGGACTGGAGTCAGAGTCCTTTTGTTGCAATGCATGGCTGGTGTTATGAAACATGGACCTTCTATGTCCAGCTCATCTTCCCTGCCTTTTCTCTGCCCTTCCCCTTTTCTGCCCAAAACTTTCTGTGTGGCTCTGAGTCTTCCCTCGTGAGTTCTTTTAAAACTCCTGCTTTGGGCGTTTCCACTCTCTTCACCAAAACCCTACAGAGAATTTTGGTCAAACCTTGCTTGGCAACCTTCTTAGCATATCTATTGTCTGGTCACAGCACAGTCATTAAAGTTAAATACTTTTCATTGTCTCTAGCCTGCTGGGTACATGCTAGGTTCTCTCAGCCCATGCACACAGTCAGAGAAGCATTCCATGATACAACAATTTCCTAACAGCTTCATAATATCAACCAAAATTCGTAAGTTATACAGACTGATTCCCCAAATTGTCACATATACTCAGAACTTGGAGAAACTTTGGACTGGATCTGATCTGTGCTACTCATTACCATCTAAGACTCACAGAACCATGAAGTAACTAGAGTTAGGTAGCACTCAAAGGATTCAGAAGTTCTGTTCAGATAAACACCTATAAATCTGAATGCCAACATAAACATTAAAAGGATCTTTTAAACATGGAACAATTTGGCCAGAGATCTGATAAGAACAGGTTATTTCCTATTAATATTCATGTTAGCATTCAGATTTTTAGGCTTTTATCTGAATTGAATCTATGAATCCTTTAAGGGCTATTTATTTCAAGTTGCTGTTGTCCATTGGTGATTCCTACTGCTGCTCAAATTAAAAATAATGTAAGAACAAACTCTCAAGGCATTTTAACACTTCTGCTTCTCATCTTGGATAGAACCCAGAACTTCAGAAATGCACTAATTAATTATTAGAAATTAAAAATGTGGAACTTCTTCAAATTTTAAAAGAGATTCACTTTGAGTTTAGGACACTGATCTGGATCAGTAAATACTTTATTCCAAACTAGAAGCAACAGCCATTATATGATTGTAACGCAATATATTTTCAAATTGGTTTGTGTAGATTTCAGTGGAGAAACAAACAACAATAGGTAACTGCTTTCATTATGCTTTACTGAAAAGAAACTATCTGAGGAGAGTGCATTCTACTAAGGACTCAGGAACTCCTATTTCTGTGGTTGGTTTTGAAAACCACCCAAATTGCCCAGAATTCAGAGGACTCCATTATATTACAATTGTAATGAGCATCTGCAGCCCATATGAGTATCGCAGAGGAATGAAAAATGACTGTATATACAATATGAGAATACGGACCATTCAGTGCTGACAATAACCTTGAACACTGCATGCAGTTCTGGTCACCGCTATCTCTAAAAATATGTTAGAAACGGCAAAAGGCATAGAAAAGGACAAAAAATGATTATAGATATGGAACAGCTTCCTTATGAGGAGAGATTAAAAGAACAGGGACAGTTCAGCATGGAAAAGAGATGACTAAGAGGAGCAATGATAGAGATCTAAAAAGTCATGAATGGTGTTGAGAAAAAGTGTTATTTACCTTGTCACATAACACAAGAACCAGGGGTCACCCAATGAAATTAATGGGCAGCAGGTTTAAAACAAGCAAAAGGAAGTACTTCTTCACACAATGCACAGTCAGCCTCTGGAACTTGTTGCTAGGGAATGTTGTGAAGGCCAAAAGTGTAACAGGGTTCAAAAAAGAATTCTATGAGTTCATGGAGCATAGGTCCATCAATGACTATTAGCCAAGATGGTCAGGGATGTAACCCCATGCTCTGGGTGTCCAAACCTTGGACTGTCAGATGTTGGGACTGGACAATGGGGGCTGGATCACTTGATAATTGCCCTGTTCTGTTCATTGCCTTTGAAGCATTTGGCCTTGGCCACTGTCAGAAGACAGACTACTAGGCTAGATGGATGGTTGGTCTAACCCAGTATGGCCAGTCTTATGTTCTAATTAGCACTTAGTACTGTTGAATTTCAAAGCACTGCCCATACTGATTAATCCACATAGTGCCCCTGTGAAATAGAGAGGTGTAGAAACTGAGGCAGAAAGGTTAAGTCCTAAATTTTCTAAAATGTTCAGAAATTTTGGTTTTCTCAGTTCTTGGGTGCTCAGTACCTCTGAACTTTGGGAGCTGTGAGTGCTCAGCATTTCTGAAGCTCAGGCTTTGAGTATCTGGGCACCTAATATTACTGGACACTTTTGAAAATTTAGTCTGAAATGACTCTTTCTCAAGGCCATAGAGAGAGTCAGTATCATTAATACCTGAATTAGCCTTCAGGAGTTCCTCGCAGCCAGACCTGTGTTCATACTACACTCCTTAAGTGGAATTCAACATTAATTACTTTTTAAAATGTCAATTATAAAGGCAATGCAGAGCAATGGACACAGTAAAGAGACAGGCTCCAGGGGCCAGCAGCAGATACCATGACATAAGCCATAGTGACATGTATGCATTTTCAAGGTGAAGACATCTGTGGTTTTTCTCCAGTGAAGCAGTAGTACTGCTGTCAGGACAGTTACTGGTTTCAGTATAAAATGGAAGGTGACTACAAATAACATTTTCCCCCTTCACCCTCCATTTACTGAAGCATCAAAACCACTGAACAAGAGACAATAATCCAAATGAGTGAATGATTTTTTACGAGTACCTTGACATTTTGATTGCATCCGATTCATTCAATAATATGATCGTTCTGTTTCAAAGCCTGTGTATTGAGAATAAATTTGCCTTGTAACTACTTGGCTCTGAAACTAGGTATAAATGAAAGGGAAGTCTTTATGGCTGAGCTTACACACTGCCAGCTGAACAGTAAAAAAAAAATGACATGACAGATACTCCTTTTGCCTGAAAGTGTTATTCGTTTCCATATGTTTCACTGTGCTTTTTAGACTTAATGTATTTCACAGACTAAAACCTTCTCCACTCTATTTTAGTCCTGATGCTATTAATGTGAATATTAACAAATGCACTTTCAGTCTGGTTGGGCAAATTCATTTAGTCTAATTTTGAACCCTCAAAGATCATGTGTTCAAAAGTTCAGCTTGAACTTTAATGGTATTGGGTTCATGTTCTGCTAAGAAAAAAGAGGAAAATATTAAAAAAATAGCTTACAGTGCAAAAAACTGAAAAGAAACAGGAGGTGAGGAAAGCTTCTATTAAAGAAAAAAGAAAAAAAGTACATACTGTAAAATTCACTCTTGCACCAGGCTAGGTTGGGGGCAGGCAGGAAGTTCTCCTCTCCCTACTGTAGGATGCAGGTTTCCATTTAGAAAATTTGACTCTCCCTCAGGAATTTAAATCACAGGAACGTGTAATTCATGAATTCACACAAATTTTGCAAATAAAAAAAAATAAACCAGGTTGTAAACCCTCAAACTCCACAAGGTTTGTCCATTCCTATCTCTGCACATTACAAAAGTGGATCCAAAACACACAAACTTGTTTTTAGCTTAGATTTGTATCAAAAGAATTGACAGTTGACTTCTGATATCTATTATAGATGTTTAAAAGATTTACTATTTCAAAAAAGAGCAAGAAGTTGTGAGTGGGTTAGAACACTGTGTATTCAGGATCCATTCAATCCAAGGCAATTTGCAAATAGTAAAGAAAATAATGCTTAGCAATAAATTATATGCTTGAGTCCTCATTCTACAAAACCCATCTGCATACAGATCTCCCACTGAAATCAAAAGGAGTTCCACATATGGAGGGTGTAACATGAATGGGTCCCTAGTGTACTTTGTAAACTTATTGTGGATCCTTCAGAAATACACCCTGCATTGAACGGGAGTCAACTCGGGGGTGAAACATGGCAGCTCTTGGTTTAGTGTTTAATATTTGTTTGTTCAGCAGTTACATGTAACTAAGAAAACTAGGATTAGCCTTCTACTGTAAGCATATAATAGGTATGTTTGTAAACTGTGGTATTTACACATCTTATATGTGTTTTAAGCCCATCAGAAAAGGAAATGCAAATAACCTCTCAGGGAGCCAAATACAGGGTTGAAACAATGAGAGAGCTGAACTTCTTGTAACATTTCAGCTCCTGAATGGTGGAAATACCATTACTAGAAGGGCTCATAAATGGCTCCATAAGGCAAAAATGCCTCTGAAAAACAAATACAGGGATATTTTCTCCTATTTTGTTTAACTGCACACCATGATATTTAGGTTTAAATGTGTAGCACTAGCACACAGTGGGGTACTCCATAGACCAATGATGTTTACAGCATCTAGAAATCCCAAGAATGGTTTTCCAGTGCTTCATCAGTAAAGAAATACACTAAAGACAGAAAGAAATAGATGCGACAAATTAGTTTATTCCTCTGAATAACTGGGATTTCTGGAAATACTACAAGGGCTGCCTGCTGTATGAGACATCATGCAGAGTTGGGCAAATAATTGATTTTTTGGTTCACCAGCAATTTAAAAAAATATTATTTTGAGTTTAATTGAAAGTGAATTTTTTGCAAATCAAAAGTCAGGAAAAACGTTGAGGATTGAAAGAAACATTTCATTTGATCTGAAATGAAACATTTTGTTTTGCTTGTGAGCATGTTTCAATATTTTAAAAAATTAGAGGAAATCTGAAAACAAGAAATTGTTTTGTTTTGAATAGAAAAATCAGACATTTCATTACAACATTTTTTAAACAAAACGGTTTGATTTTTTTTAAAGTTAACTAATTTGTGACATATTTTGGCTTAGTCAAATCTGCATTTTCACAGAAAAACGTTTTGGTGAAAAAAATTCACCTCTCTAGGACTGTGCCTACTAATGCAACTCAGAGTGAAGCCTCTTGTTTCATTCAGTCAGCAAGCAAATGAATCTCTAAATGGAAATGGAAACTAATGAATTACACCATAAAGACAACTTTCTGTATCTGACAGGCATTGCAAATCTGAATCTGCACGGATTAGTTAGAGGATAATATTGCAAACATCATCTGTATTTTGCTGTTAGTATTACAACAGTTAATAGCATTTCCCTGAACTTTTGTGTACTGTTTGACGAAGAGGTTGTTGTAATATTTACCTTAACCAACCCCGCTCCAACCGCCCCCCAAACCCCCTATAGATGAAAACATTTGATCACAAACCTGCACAAGATGCTATAAAGAAAAAATCTCTCTCTCCATATGGCTTTCCAGCTGCTCATCAGCTTCTTGGCTCTGCCGTTCAATAGCAAACTAAAGACCATGTTCTGTTCTTAGCAGCGCTACTTTTGTAATGGCACAGTTTTTAAAGTACTGCTTTGGTACACTTCCTGAGGCAGATTAGTTTTGCGGGCCAGAGCAAGTGGGGGCCCCTCCCCACTCCTTCTACCTGCAGTCTCCCTGGCTCCCTCCCCCAGTGCTTCTGCTCGGGAAATGGGGTTGAGGCATGGGGGGCTTCCCCAGCCTGGCATTCCTGCTGGGGACTGGGGTTGGAGTGTGGGGGCTTCCTCTGTTCCCAGGCAGGAGCACCAGGTAAGCAGAGTTGGGCAATCCCCCCACACCCTGACCCCGCTCCCCATCAGAAACACCAGGCAGTCAGAGCGGATGAGGGCACTGGGGCCCTCAATTGGCAGGGGCCCCTGGGCATTAGCCCCCTTGGCCCAGTGGCTAATCCACCACTGTACTATTCCACCGTTTATAAAAAGTTGTCCATTGTCCTTCCATAGGCTGGAGAGGAGAACAGTGCCAGCAACATCCCCAATGATCCTTGTGGTCAAAAAAAACCCTGGAGCCTCTAAAATACAGAGCAGTGGAAGCAAATGCTCACCAGCAACCACACACGACACAACAAAAACACCAACCCAGGAACCAAACCCTGCTACAAACCCCAGTGCCAACTCTGTCCACATATCTGTTCAAGGGACACCATCATAGGACTAACCACATTAGCCACACCATCAGGGGCTCATTCACCTGCACATCTACCAATGTGATATATGCCATCATGTGTCAGCAAAGCCCCTCTCCCATGTTCTTTGGCCAAACCGGACAGTCTCTACACAAAAGAATAAATGGACACAAATCTGACATTAGGAATCATAACATTCAAAAACCAGTAGGAGAACACTTCAATCTCAGACCTCAAAGTGGCAATTCTTCAACAAAAAAACCTTCAAAAACAGACTCCAACATGAAGCTGCAGAACTGTAATTAATTTGCAAACTAGATACCATCAGATTAGGCCTGAATAAAGACTGGGAGTGGTTGGGTCATTACAAAACCTAAACTTAATTTCCCCAATACTAATTTCTCCCTACTGTTACTTACACCTTCTTCTCAACTGTCTGTAATGGGCCACTCTCTTACCACTTCAAAAGTTATTTTTCCTCCCTTGGTATCCTGCTGTTAATTGATTCAGCTTGTTAGACTGACCTAACACTTAGTAAAGCACCCCCATCCTTTCATGTATTTATACCTGCTCCTGAATTTTTTACTTCATACATCTGATGAAGTGGGTTCTAGCCCACGAAAGCTTATGCCCAAATAAATTTGTTAGTCTCTAAGGTGCCACAAGGACTCCTCGTGTTTTTTTTTTTTTCTGATACAGACTAACATGGCTACCACTGAAACCTGTTTAGTATATGTAATCTCTGGAAGGTGCTCAGACACCATGAAGATGAGTGCAGTATAAATACCTAGACAGGACCACTTTCTTTCTACGATCCTCTATGCAAAGCAAAAAGATCACACTGGGACTTGGTGTGGTGTTTTGGAACACAGCTTGCTTCCAGGCAGGATTTCATTACTAACACATTTGACCCTTGTACAGAATATGGAAAATTCTATCAATACAATGTGCAGAAATGATCTCAGCCCTTTGATATGGGATGGTGAAGGACAGCTCTTTTGGAGTATTTGTTTAAATGACATCACAACTGTGTGTTATGTGGTTTGAATTAAATAGCATCCTTTGAGCCTAAATGACCCCACTGATCTTTCATAATATTCCCTTGTTTTGTCTGGTGCTATTTAACACTCAATCTACTGTACTTCCAGGTAGAATTGCCATTCAAATTAATTCCTTTTAACTGATATATTTAAAAGAAAGACATGAAGAGATAGCAGCTCAATCTAACCTAACTGAGACGAGATCATTAAAAAAAACAAGAAGAACAAACAGATTAATTCACTGTAACTGGGGTGGAAAGTCAGCAGGATTAGTATGAATCAAACTCTAGTGGAATCAGATCTGTCAATAAGAGCCAGCTGCTTCACACTAATTGCAGAATTTTAAAAAGCCCTAATTTTAACTCAAACTGACTTTTAAAAAATTGTTTCAAATCAGTATTTTGAAAAATTTTAAATTTTAATTTCAGACTTAAATTGTAATTTTCTTACAGTTCTCTGGTTAAACACCCTCTTCCCCTGAACTAAACCAAACAACATTTTAAGTTGGTATGTCAATTCAAACCAAATATTTTGGATCAAAAATTTCCCACAGTAAAAACAAACAAAAAACAAAACAAAACAAAAAAAACCCCAATTTTTTTGTCATCAGAATCGACATTTTCACAGAAAAAAATCTGATTGATTAAACTGTATTTTTTGGCAGTAAAACTTTCTACATGGAAAAACATCCAGTAACTCTACTGTAAACTGTTACTCAAATATGTGATGCCCTGTTGGGACAAGCCTGCTTTGGAAGAAGCAATATGATGGACTAGATGAACTTATTATAAAATTACACCTTTGAATTAAAAAAAAAGGGGGGGGGGAAGAGTTCCACAACTGTGAGGGAGATTTGGTTCTTCCTAGAATTGGCAAAATGCCCCATAACTAGAGCAAAAAAGTTTAACTTTAAAAGCCATTTATCAGCCATTAAAAATGTAAGATTCATTCTTAAATTTAAAAAAAAATAAAACCTAAAAGTACATATTTTAGCTTTTATACTGGGATTTTCAAAGATCTAAAGGATTTACATGTTCAATTCCCATTGAATTTCTTACTCTCCGCCCCTCCTTTGAAAATTCCAGCTGTGATTCATAGATTCATAGATTCTAGGACTGGAAGGGACCTCGAGAGGTCATCGAGTTCAGTCCCCTGCCCTCATGGCAGGACCAAATACTGTCTAGACCATCCCTGATAGACATTTATCTAACCTACTCTTAAATATCTCCAGAGATGGAGATTTCCACACCTCCCTAGGCAAGTTCTCTCAGTTTTGAACTATTCTGGACATTAGGTTTTCCTAATGTCAACCTAAATCTCCTTTGCTGCAGTTTAAGCCCATTGCTTCTTGTTCTATCCTTAGAGGCTAAGGTGAACAAGTTTTCTCCCTCCTCCTGATGACACCCTTTTAGATACCTGAAAACTGCTATCATGTCCCCTCTCAGTCTTCTCTTTCCAAACTAAACAAACCCAGTTCTTTCAGCCTTCCTTCATAGGTCATGTTCTCAAGACCTTTAATCATTCTTGTTGCTCTTCTCTGGACTCTCTCCAATTTTGTCCACATCTTTCTTCAAATGCAGTGCACACAATACTCCAGTTGAGGCCTAGCACAGAGTAAAGCAGAAGAATGACTTCTCATGTCTTGCTCACAACACACCTGTTAATGCATCCCAGAATCATGTTTGCTTTTTTTGCAACAGCATCACACTGTTGACTCATATTTAGCGTGTGGTCCACTATAACCCCTACATCCCTTTCTGCCGTACTCCTTCCTAGGCTGTCTCTTCTCATTCTGATTATTGGACAGCAAAGGGTTCTGGTGATGCACCCAGCCCACCTAGTCAGAACCCCTCAGGGCTGCAGAGCACTGGATGTAGACTCCTATTTTAAAAATATTGTTAATTCAATTAATTAGATGAGATTCTCCCTTAGGTTATAGTTATAGAAAACGTTATAGTCAGGTTTGTGGTTATAGAAAACCACAGACCTGACTAACAGTTCTTGCATTTAAACTCCGTGCAGTGGATTTAAACCATTACAATGGTAGCAAAACATCTGGGGTGAAATTGTGGCCCATTGAATTAATAGCAATATTCAACTGACTTCAGTGGGGCCAAGATTTCTTCCCACTAATAAAGGTCTGTAGAGTCAGGCTTTAATTAGATAATTAGGCCCATCTCTATTCCCTTGCAGACTTTTCTTTCATGAATTTGCCACCAGATACAAAAGGACATAGCCTGATCCTTACAAAAATAAGAAGAGAGAAGGCTATATCTCCACACCACATTTCCTTTAAAGGAACAGAATGTGTTCCTTAACCGGCTGAGAATTCATCACTTTAGCCTGTATCCCATGCACTATAGTATTTGCAAGTTCAATAGATTAGTTTAAAAACTCAATGTAGTCAAAATATTTTCTTCATTTCACAGAGGGCATTTAACATGTGCTTTGTATCAATGTCTTTTCCTGAAACCCAAAATAAGGACAAATTAATGTATATCCTTTGGCATCAAAATAAATCAGCTCTTTCTTGAAAAACAATTCAGGCAATTTTCTGAATGAGTTCCATACAAATGAGATGTGTACTTTTGATGCACAATCCAAATGCATGAGTCATCCCTCTGTTAAGAGTGTAGCACTATCCCAAGCCAAAATCTCAGAAACACATTAGCAGGAACAAAACTGTGTAAAATCTGGGCTAATATGACAGGATTTCAGTGACAATATTAACAATAGAATCCATCAAACCAGGGATTTAGATCTGGACCTCAGATGGACACAGAAATGTGCCCCATTTGGGATGTTCCAGTGCAGAAACTCACAGGCTGTAAATCTAAAACTCAGTTGATTACTAAGACAGAGATAATACTTCTTTTTTGAGACAAGTCGTTTCTAATTACGAAACGTTAAAAGCCTGGCCTACTCAGCAGAGTGATTAGGTAGAACTGGCACCTTCTTGGTCAACAGTCTTGCTTTCTGTGTGCATTCAGAGCACACACAGAGATTTTAATGACACTTCTCCCACCCAAGCTTTTACAGATTATCACTCCTATTAGCTCTGTGGAGTCAAACTAAGTGAGCTCTAGATTCTATTCCTTGCACATTAAAGACTCAGCCCTACTCCCACTGGTGTTAGTGGCAAAGCTTCCATCGACTCAGTGCAGGATCAGCCCCTAAAGGCACGATTTACTAAAATTCAGTCAGCCACCAGTGTGCAAACCCATCAAAGGCAATGAGGTTGTACAGATGTCACTGCGGGGATAATTTGAAGGCCATGAGTGTTATGCAGATGTAACAAGGTGTGTAATCTGAAGGTAACTGGTTGCACAGGTGTCATTCAGTGCCTAAACTGACCTGCAGAACCTGTCTTTCAGTAATAATATATAAGAAGATGAGAACTCCAGCTTGACTCTCAGCTCTCAGGTTATTTGAAGGGCTGGCAATTTAAAAATATATATTTTGATTTGTAAAATGAACACATCTGATGAGAAAATCACTAAGACAATTAACCTGGAACCCCACAAGGCCATTTTATTCAGGCACTTTTTCAGTGTAAACCCACATTTTGCATTTAGCAAATAAGTGAAAATACTTTGTACTTCTCTGGTGGCCTCTATTTTATAGCATTTTACAGACAAATAAGTTAGGATTCGGCAATCTTATGAAATATTGCCATTCCCATCATAGATAGATGAACTGGAATACAGGCCAAAACCTTCCAAAGTAACCTCCGATTTTGGTGTCTGACTTGATGACCTCTGAAAAATCAGGCCCCACATGTATCATGTGAGGCACCCAAAATTAGAGGATACTTTGGCCAAAGTGACTTGTCTGTGAAATCTGTGGCAGAGCCAAGACCCAATATCTACTGGCTCACAGTCCTGTGCCTTAATTGGAATAGGCATTATTAACTCATATGTTAAGAAATGATAATTAACATTTGATTTGCAAGTTTGGTAAAATTTGTTGGCCATACATTCAATGCATCAAAGATACAGTATTAAAATATATTTTCTACCATAATATTCTTGTGTCTGGAAATATTCTTGCAGGTGGAAGGTTTATGCTGTGGGAGGCCATTTTTCATCTCTACCATGATGTCCTTCCAAAGGAGGCTGTGAGGAAGAAACAACTAGGGTGACCAGATGTCTCAATTTCATAGGGACAGTCCTGATTTTTGAAGCTTTTTCTTACATAGGCACCTATTACCCCCCACCTCGTGTCCTGATTTTTCACACTCGTTATCTGGTCAACCTAGAAACAGCACTCGGGTGTCCTGACCATGATCTCTTCCACTAAATCTTTTTTAGTGGCTATGCTGATTAGCTCTCTTGTTTTTGTTGCAACCACCTTTTTCTACGTATATTTTCCAAGAGAGGGGTTCCCTCACTTGCCAGTACAGACCCTGAGTGAATTTGTCCTATAGATTCATTAATATTAATTTCCCTTTGCTAATCTAGAGTTTGTGTGAACGTTCCCCAGTTTGAAAAATGTTGATCACAGAACATACAAAACATCCAGCTATGTCTGAGATGCAGCTAAGAAATAAATTCTTAGTGCAAAGAATACAATTTGTTTGCTTAATTAGTAGGTGACAGAAAAAGAGTGCTCCAAAGATGGCAGTAATGAAGGAAATATCATCACCTTATTACTCAAATGAAGATAATGACAATTGTTAGTGAAGAATATCCTCTCAGGAACTCAGAAACTTGCTTTCCTATTGATGATCAGGTCAATGCAGGGGTCCAAACTTGGACACCTCTCGAGGTCCTTTCCTGCCCTACATTTCTATGATTGTCAGAGCTACAGATGTCATCATAGCGCAAAGGAGCTATAACAAGTTCAAGACACTTGCTGCTGCTCTGGGGAAAAAAACCCAAGACTTATGCCACAATGCAGTCTTTATTTGCCATGAGGAAGTTTGGAGTATTTCTTCCTGGAATGCAGAACTCCATTTTTTTCATATTAATGAGATTTAAAAAATTTATGTAATTCCTACACAGCCACATCCTGCCATGTCATAACTATCCAGCCTCCTGAAAGCTCCTGACAGCCTCAGGTTATGACATAGTCACATTTTGTGAGCAAATTATAGTGTGAAAGTATTGTTCAAAGAGGCCAAAGATTAACTGGGCTTGGAAACTGAAGAGGTGACTAGTTAACACCAAAAAATACACGGCCTCTAGTCTCCAGGGAACCTGACTCAGACAACTAACTCACCTCATACTGTTATGTAGTAGTGATTTCTAGTCACGACCAAGCAGGGCAAGACTTGATCCAGTATCTTAAAGGAACAAAATTTGAAATGAAGGTTTGGGGAACCACCTTTGATATGTCTGTTACTCTTATGTGTGCCTGTGGGAAATCAGACAAAGAATAGCATAGTCATCTCCTGCCTCAAACAATGGAAGGACTGTAATGAGTGTACATTAAGGCCTCAGTTTGGTTTGGAGGACTTTTTTTAAGCCTCATCCAATGCCCATTGAAGTAAATGGAAGGACTCCCATTGACATCAGTGGCTGTTGGATTGGATCCTATGTACATAAGGTACTAGTGTAATAAAAGTACTAGGAGCCACTATACTGAGAAGATAAAGTGGCTTGATTTATTACTATATGGTAATCAAATTTTTCTTTTAATCGGTTTTTAGGTGCAGGAGCAGCAGAATTAACCGTCACTGCAGAAATGAAAATCCAATGATTTTTTTAGACACTATTCAAATTTAGATCCATCATTTACAAGAGTTAACTATTGTTTTGTGTTAGTTTAAACTCGGGTGTCTGGGTCATCCACAAACATATGTTCTGTCACATGCACATAAAGTCAATGAGATGTTTTTGGTGTCAAGAAGGAAACGTCTCACATTTCTGGAACGACGATGAGAAGATTTACAAAGTTTTCACTGGCTGGAAAAGAAAAGAAAAGAAAAGAAAAGAAAAGAAAGCAGAAACATCTGGTGGAGTCATGAGTGGATTGTTGGCTAAGTTCAATCAGCAGGGGAGTCTGAAATAGATCATTCTGCCTTCAGCAGTGGGCGTTAGTGGAGTCATCAAGACTAAGTACTACAGTGGAGGCCAGCACACACCTACAGGGAATGAAACCATTTGAAAAAGTAAAATAATCCCCAGAAATCTGAGCAAAGGAGCCAGCAACTGATCTTACATTCCTGTGTTCACACAAATAAATATCTCTCTTATTAAGAAGAAGAGAAACACTTTTGATTTTGAATCTGGTATGATTGTTCAATGTTATTCCAAACACCAGAAGAGACGAAGTCAGATGTGAAAGAGGTGGCTACGATATTCTTACTGGTCTTACTGCCCAAAGGTTCTGTGATCCTATACCGTCCACCAAACCTAAAACTAGGAGGATAGACTATGAGCTCTGATGCTGGTAATTACATTCCTCATGCTGTGTTTTGTATCAGAAAATGTTCCTGTAATAATAGATCAGTAGCAGAAGTAAAACATACCATGAGCAATGCAGTAACAGAAACAGAGCCACAAATCAGAACTACTCCCTCTTTTTAGGTTTTAAGCTAAGTTCAAATGAGGGCTTAGTAATCACCAGGGGACTTTATCACTAATGTGTATGTGCTAGCTCACTGGCACTAAAATATAAACAGGATAAAGAGCAACATAGGAACAATGATATGTCCATTTCCCACAACAGTTATCCCCCTCCCACCCCACCTCCCCATAAATAAACCAACAGTTGCACATGTTCTTTAAAGTCATGGCCTCCTATCAGGAGCTCACATGGAAGCACTGACTGTGTTTTCCATTAGCTAATTTCTAAAGAGAAACTTCCAGATTCCCAAAGAACATATTGTAAAACAGTTCTGGCAGCAGATTGACTAGGATCTTACACGGCCCATGACTAGTGACCTAATTCGAAATAGTTTGAAGCATCACACAATAGAACTGGGTCTCGAGAACATTCTTTATCCTGCATGTGGCTGGGAAGAGCTCTTTCTGATCTACACTGTCTTTACGCAACATGAGTGCCTAGAAAGAACTGGTGTTGCAGGACAGTGAGGGGCTTATGAGTTTGTCTCAAGTGAATATTGAATGACACTTAATTCAAGCAAACTGAGCAGCTGTGGTCAGCTATTTACCTTGATAGCCTGAAAGCTTAAGTGGGTAAATGTGTTAAAATTCTGATCCCGTGACTGCACTAGCATGTTTCCACAGTTAAATTGATCAGGCTCCAGACATGAATAACTCTTCACAGTTGCTGCAAATTGATTTCTTCCCTTTAAATGATGGCCAAGTGCCCAAATGAAATATCACTGTTCTTTTATTACATCTTCATTGCTGCTAGAAAGCTAGTACCTTAGGCCCAGATTTTTAAAGAAAGTTGGACTTTGCAACAGTCAGTTTGTAATGCCTAGTCAGTTAAACATTTCAATGCTGAGTGGAACAACACCTAAATAGCTTTTAAAAGCTTACTGTGAAAATGTCAGATATCTGGCATTCAATCTGGCTTGAAATAATTTGGGGCTTTAAGCATGTTCCTCAGTGCTTGCTTCACCTTCTCAAACCAGGATTTTGGAGCCACAGATTATTTATTTTACATATTGATAATGAATAGCAGCCCTGTTTTGCCATAGCAATTTTTGCAAGAAAAATCATTCATGGCAATTTGATATGTTCCAGATTTGTGACTGATCCACTATTAATTATTATTATTATTAATTTTTCTGGCAAAATTTTCTCTCCTGACTTCAAGATCTGTGAGATTCTTCCCGAGACATCAGGAAGAAATAATGACTACAACTGAGTGAACAAATATTTTTTCAGTTCAGTGACTGAACAGAAAGATCCCCTCACCAAAATGACAAACTCCCCAGCCTGGAAAATTGTTTGGGCTGAGTGAAATTTCACATGTCAATTAGAAATTACATTTCTTTTAGAAAATGATATTTGAAATGAAATGTTGAAACGGCTCATTTTGAAAGTGTAAAAACTAACAATTTTGAGGTTTTCAAAATGTTTCTATTTTCTTTTTTTTCCCAGCGAAAAATATTTGTGCCCTAAATATAAACAAACAAATAAATAAAATGCATTTTTGGTGAATTTACTATTTGCCAACAACAACAAATCACAATGTTCCCCCCACTCAAAAAAATCAGGAATGTGTGCCTCCTGTGATTCCCCATGGCATAAGAACAACCCTGAAAATAATACTGTTATGTATACAATATCTTTCATCATGCAGCATTCCAAAGAATTTATAAGAGATTTAACATTTACATATAGTGCCATAGGTGTTTGTGTACACACACACACACACACACACCCCCATACACACCACTCTGATTACCACTGAAATGCAGCCATCCCAGAAGTGGAGTGTAGAAGCTATTTTCCATAGTACACAGCAGCACTACACAAGGAGAGAAAATAAAGAGTAAAATCAGCCAGGAAGACTGTAGTTAGCCAGTTGGCATTAAGTGGGATATGGTGGGCTCACACTCCAACTGTTGTGAATAGTGTCATTGGCTCTTTAATCACCACTTATAGTCAGGACCTTAGTTTTGCATCACCTTCAGCAGCACAGTGAGCACCCATAAATATTTCAAAGTTAACATAAATACCTCAGATAAATCAGAAATATGAACACAATAGAGTGGAATGCTTCCAGGAAGAAGGACATTGCCTTTCAGTCAGAGTCTTTTGGGACAAAGTAGATACCGCCGTAAGCAAAAATCTTAAACATAATACAGCTCGTCATATTGGGTTTGTGAATGCATTTGCACAAACTGACTAGGATGTTACCTTATACACGTTTGGAGTTTTCTGGTGAAAGGGAGGAATAACTAGTTAGCTGCTGCCACACAGATTTTTTTCAAGAAACTACCCATACCGAGACGTTCCACTATTATTATCTTGGAGGAAGCTGGGAAGAAAATAGTTAACACCCGCTGTATCTCCCAGTCAGATTAAATCTGGATTTATAACTGTGTCATTTTACTCACATAGGACCCTATCCCACTGGAAAAGTCCCACCCATTTTAATAGGAACAGGATTTGAAGTTCACAATTTAAGATGTGGTAGCAAAATGGTATATGTTTTTAGCATTTTCTATTTCATTTCCAGTATGGGCAATGATGGAATTTGGAGGCAGGCTGGGGGGTGGAGAATTAAAAAGAGCTCCTGTAACTGATCCCTTCACAGAAATGCAGTGCTTAAAACTATGTCTGGCTAATCACATTTTCTACATTTGCCTTATAGTGAAGGAAGCTAGGGTTAACAGGAAGCCAGCCCAGACAGGAAAAGTCTTTTGGGTGACAGAAGCAGATCATGGCCACAGAAATGCCTACTATATAAGGGGCCTGTAGCGAGGCGGTGTGGCTCCCCTCCTCCACAGGGAGGGTTGAGCCCCGTCCATCTTCCCCCAGGGCAAAACTTCTGGGCGGAAGCCCCGCCCCTCAAATGGTCAGGCGGCTACCCGGAAGCATAAAAGCTGGGCGCCGGCCTTCAGTTGCAGCTCAGCCGCCGGCCAGAGCAGATGTGCCGGCCAACCCTCGTCGCTGGGAGGCTGCGGAGCTCAGAGACAGGTATCAGGCCTTGCCGGAGACAACCCGCAGCCACTACAACTCTGAGCTGCCGGAGCTACCCCGCAGCAGCTACAATACAGAGCCACCCGAACCAGCCCACCGTCACTACGACGCGGAACTACCCAAGCTGCCCAGCCCTTACTATGGCCCGGAGGAACCCTCGGACCAGACCTGGCCCGGCTGCCCGGAGGTGCTCCTGGATCTACCACCCGCCCGAACCAAGGGCTGGGCCTCCATTGACTCTGTTACTGCTCTGCTCTGCCCCAAAAGGGCCAGAGCTTCTAGAACTGCTTGTTTGGTGCCCCGCCCGAACCAAGGGCTGGGCCCCCATTGACTCTGTTACTGCTCTGCCCTGCCCCAAAGGGGCCAGAGCTTTTATTGAACTGTTTGTTTGGTGCCCGCCTGTATCAGAGGCTGGACCCCTACTGACTTTGCTGTGCCTCAGTCCGCTCCACAGGGACCGAACGCCCGGACGGTGGACCGCGGACCGAAGACAGGACCCAGAAAGGGATAGGAGAGGCCGGTGTGGCTTCCCCTCCTCCACAGGGAGGGTTGAGCCCCGGCACCCCCTCTTCACAGGCCAATCCTACTCCCTCAATTTACCAGAGTAGTTCCATACAAATCAAGGGGACTACTCATTTGAAAGGCAAAATGGGGAAGGAAAGGAGTGAGCGAGCCAGCCCTAAGCAGAGAGGAGGAGTGGGTTCTGAGTAGATGAACCAGCAGTGATACTCCGGAGAGGAGTTCTCACTGCTACCAGCAGAGTGAAGAGGGCTCAGGCAGGCCAACCACAGAGCAGACTAGATAAAATCAGACAGATATGGGTTGTGAAAAGGAGTTGTTACAGAGGAGGCTTAGCTTACCTGGAGCAACTGATTGTCTTAACCTCTGTCAATCACAGCTGTGGAGGGATAGATTTTCTATGCCTTAGTGTCAGTCTGTGTCCCTATCTTCTGACTATTATTCAGACTGCAATCTAGATCCAAATAAAAAGTCATTATCAAATAATTTGTCAGACTAGAGGCAGGGCTGGCTTTAGCATATATAGTCTGGATAGCATAGTGGTTTAAGAGCGCCGCCCTTCATAGGGAGACCGCCTTGATACGAGAGACTGGGTTCAAATCCCGGTTGGTACCCAACTTTCCAGTAGGGGTCCTTGGACAAAAGTCCCCTAACGCTTCACCTGCCTACCTCAAATATGGAGAGTGAACACGAACTAGGAGAGTCATGCCGGCTTGGACGTCGCCCGATTAACAAGGCCGTGCCAGATGTTGAGGAACCAGGACAATCTGACGATAAGTGGGACTGAACAACATTCATGGATGAGACAAGAGAACCTGGAATTGATGGAATGCTACTACAACAGTAGACCTAATGAGGAGGGATATATGAAACGTATGAGGGGACTGTGGATGGACAACAAGACCTACACCAACTTACTGAGAAACAGCTAGTTACCCATGCTCAGCATAGTAAAGAGGAAGCTGCTCTCACAGCTTGAGATGGACCAACTCCACATTACATCCCAGACTCAAGAAGATCTGGAGAAGAAGTGGATGTGCAGCCCACACCTGAAGCTGAATAACTTCACTGCCACCCCCTGCTTGCAGAGCACAGCAGCTCATATGCAGGCATAAGATCATGGAGAAACTAGACTACAGTCAATTCCTCAAGACCGATTACCAAGGCTCAGTGGAAGAAGTACCATCAGATAGTATGTTGAAGATGCCAATAGAGCCCTCATGACAATCCCTACTACCACCATAATCAAACCAATGAACTGGTATACGCCTACAGCCTCTGTAATCCTGGAGATACTTGGCTACACGATCAAGAGAACAACAGTATGTACCCACCCTGGAAAATGAGGTTGGAGGATAAGATCAAGGCGACTCAGAGAGAATTAGTCAGCTGGTGGAACTACAGAAGGGTGTAGAGATAAGGATAAACTCAGCTACGAAAATACAAGGACCTGACCCCATATGAAGCCCTAGAGACTGGCTAAACAAAGGCTCACAGCACTAGCTTCCAGGCTAAGGAGATACACTAGAGAAGCAGAGGCCAAAAAGTAAATGCCCTGTTCTCCAAAGAACCATCCAAGGTGTACTCCCAACTGCAGTGCAACACACAATAACAGCAGAGCCACCAGCAGCAGAAACTGAACAGTACTGGAAGAACATATGGGAGAAAGAGAAGACTCATAACACCAGTGCAAGTGGCTGCAGGACCTGGAGAAGAGAGCACAGCAATCTCCCAGACAGAAATCAGTCATCATCACAGTAGAAGACATCCAGCAGCGGTCAGAACATGAAGAGCTGGACAGCACCTGGACCAGACATGATCCACACCTACTGGCTAAAGAAACTAACAGCAGTGCTGAACGCCTAGCAGCACAGATGAACAGCTGCTAGCAGCAGGCTCCCACCCAAACTGGCTAACACAAGGAAGGACAGTGCTGATCATGAAAGACCCCTGCAGGGACAGAACCGTCCAACTACTGGCCATACCTGCCTCCCCCACAACATGGAAAGTCCTATCAGGCATCATAGCTGCCAAGCTACAGGACCACATGGGCCAGTACACGAGCACAGCTCAGAAGGGATTGGGAACAACACCAGAGGCTCAAAACACCAGTTGCTCATGAGATTGAGCAGTTGCCCAAGACTCATAGGTGCTAGACAGACCAATCTGAAGCACAGCTGTTTTGACTACAGGAAAGCCTCGACCTCGCAATGCCGCCACGGTGATCTGTGACATTGTTGGGCCGTGTTTCATTATATACAAAGTCAACGGACACTAAGACCTCCTCAAGAAACTCAATGGGACTGTGGAAGACAACACTAGAAGTCAACTCAAGGCAGCTTGACAAGTGGCCATCAGTGGCGATATACCAGAGGTGATCACTGTCCGTGCTGCTGGTTCTCATAGGCTTAAACCCCTCAGCCAGATATACACCAGACTGGATACAGTCAGTTCAGGAGTGAATACATCAGCACCTCTCTACATGATGACATCAAGCTGTATGCTAAAGAAGAAAGAACATCGACTCGCTATCCCTGACGCAGATCTACGTGAGGATATCGGGATGTCATTCGGACTGGAGAAGTGTGGCCGATGTAGGAAAGAGGGAAGGTATCAAGACTGATGGGGTGGAACTACCAGCGGCCACATAACAGACATACAGACCAGCTACAAGTACCTTGGTGTCCCAAGCATCACATGGAAACCACGATGAGGAGGCAAGGAAGACAGCCATCCAAGTATCACAAGGAAAGACAGGTCCTGAAGAGCCAGCTCAGTGGGAAGAACAAGATCCAAGCCCTCAACGGATACGCTCTGCCAGTCATCAGATACCCTGCCGGTATAGGTGGAGCTGGCCAAAGGAGAATGGGGCTGCCGATGTGAAAACCCAGAGCTCCTCACAATGCACGCAGGTTTCCACCCTAGTCCAACCAGAGATGTTACCAGCCGGAAAGAAGGCGGGCGGGGCTTGGTGAGCGTCAAGCCACTATCACTGGATGAAACCCAGAACATCCAGGATCATCAGTAAGATGCCCCAAAGATGAGCTTCTGAGAGAATGCCTGAGCAGCAGCAGCATGGGAGGTAAGCCAAGCAGAAGAAGTGCATGGCAAGACAAGACCCTGCATGGATGTACATCGACAGATAGCTGAGGTGGCTGACATTGGAAATCCTACCAGTGGCCGGAAAGGCTGGACTAAAGACGCATGACGGCCTGATCATAGCAGCACAGGACAGCGCACTGAGCACCAGATCCTTGAAGCAGGGGTCTAACCACACTAAGAGGACCCAAGGTGCAGACTGTGCAGATGGCCTCAGAGACAGTCCAACACATAGTGGCGGATGTAAGATGCAGCAGAACAGCACGCTGAACGGCACAACCAAGTGGCTGGCATTGTGTACAGGACATCTGCACAGCGTATGGCTAACCTCCCAGACCAGATGGAGATTCCACAGAAGGTTGTGGAGAATAGCAGGCTAAGATTCTGTGGGATTCCAGATCCAGACGGAAGGCAGGTACTGGCCAATCAACCAGACAGCGTGGTAATACGACAAGGAGAGAAGACAGCGTGGTGATAGATATAGCAGTGCCAAGTGAAGCAGCAATCAGAGAAGAGATATGAGAAGCTGGAGAAGTACCAGGGCCGAAAGAGGAACTAGAGAGGATGTGGAAAGTGAAGGCCAAGTGGTTCCCAGTGGTGGTAGGATGCAATCGGGGACTGTACTCCTAAGCTGGGTGAGTGGCTCCAACAGATCCCAGGAACAACATCAGAGCTCTCTGTCCAGAAGAGTGCAGTGCTAGGAACAGCTAAGATACTGTGCAGAACCCTCAGACTCCCAGGCCTCTGGTAGAGGACTCGAGGTTGAGGAAGACACATACCACCCATAGGGGTGAGAGGGGAATTTTTTTTTTATGTATATGTATAAAACACATGGGGCTTGTACTCACTGGGCAGTGCTCCGAGTCTTCTGAGGCGGGTCCTTCACTTGCTCCAGGTCTTCAGTGGCACTGAAGGACCCGCCGCCAAAGTGCTGCTGAAGACCCAGAGCAAGCGAAGGACCCACCGCCGGAGTGTCACCGAAGACCCGGAGAGCTGCCAGGTGAGTAAAAATTAAAAAGGTGCCTCTAGCCAGGGAAGAGATTCTCACTGGGCATGGGGCTCTCTTAGGTGCGGGGCCTGATTCGGGGGAATTGGGGGAATTGGCCTAAAGCCGGCCCTGCTAGAAGGGAAGCATCCACTTTCAAAGCAAATCTGCCACAGTGTTAATGAAGTAATTGGCAGAGGGGAATGAGAAGTGCTGAGGCTTTTCTAAATGTACTTGCTAGTCTAGGGGGGAAAATGCAACCACTTCTAATTCCTTATTATATAAAATCCTAGGATCAGATGCCACATGTCTGACCCAGGTTTCCTGTTAAGAAAACTTCTACAAGCTACATAGAGAAACTATATACAGCAGCTCATTTGAGAGATCAGTTCAGTGCAGAACGATGCACTGTACTTCAAGCCCTGGAGATTTATAACTGCAGGTGGCACCTTCCCTTACTCAAATCTGGTCTACACTACAGCGTTAGGTCAATGTAAGAAAGCTTACGTTGACCTAACTGTGAGTGTCTACACTACAATGTATCTCCCACCAATGTAACTCACCCACTACACTGACTTAATAACTTCATCTCCATGAGAGGTATAGCGCTTCGGTTAATGTAATTAGGTTGATGACACTGCGTCATTTACATTGCCTGTTGCTGCCTTTCAGAAGCCATCCCACACTGACAGTTAAATCAGTGCAAACGCTCCTGGTGAGGACTTTCACTGCCGACACAAGGAGCATAGTGTGGACATGTAAACACGATTTAATTACTGCAGTGGCTGTATATCAATGTAACTTAGGTTGACTTAACTTTGTAGTGTAGACTTGCCCTGAATATGAAGCAAGGCCAACCAAGAACAAGAGCCAATATGCACGAGGAACTTACAATATTATAGCTATGTCTCTTGGGTGTGTGAAATCCACACCCCTGAGAGAGATAGCTGTACCAACCAAACCCCCAGCGTAGACAGCGCTAGGTCAAAGGAGGAATTCTTCCATTGACCTAACTTCCACCTCTCTGGGAGGAAGATTACGACAGCAAAGCGAGAACCCCTCCCATCAGCATAAGTAGTGTCTACACTGAGGGCCTGGCTACAGTTGCGAGTTACAGCACAATAAAGGAGCCCCAGACGCACTAGCTCACTAACTATCCATGCTGGCCAGGCACGTAGAGCGCTCTGGCTCAGCGGCTACAGCGCTGCTGGTACTCCACCTTGGCGAGAGGAATAATATTTGCTGCACCTTGGCTACAATGCCTGAGCATCAGTGTGAACGAGGTGTTGCGTTACTGTACTCTGATCGGCCTCTGGAAATATCCCATAATCCCCTTAAGTCAAGCGGCCACTTTTGTCATTGTTTTGAAGTCCTGTAGAAATGCCCTTTCAAAGCTCCGTTTCTGACAGGTGGCATGCAAACCATTACTGTGGAATGCTGTGTGTGAGAGAGAGGCTGGGGGAGGGGGAGGTCTGCTGCTGTCTGAACTTGCAGAACAGCATGCTGACATGCTCTCAGCCCTCCAAAAACCCACTCTCTCTCCCCCTACATATGTAACCCTTCTGCCCCTCTGAAATGGCAGCAACAAGGGCCGGGTTCAGTATTCAGGGATTCCGTTTCAGTAACACAATGCATAACCGGCTCGAGACCCCACCCAGTGACCTGGGACACTTACATACCACACCCCCCTGGGCGCCTCTAGGAGGCAATACTTCCCCTCTCGCAAGCACGGAGTCTGAGTGTAGCAAAATCTTTTTACTAAGAAGAACATGCGCTCCCACTGGAGAAAACACACAACAATTATAACAACCAAACAAAAAAACCCCACCCCAGGTACGTTGGCAATTCCTTTTCCCTTAGGGTCTAAGTCCAATCACCCCAAGTCCAACACCCAAAGTCTCTGTCAGTCCACCCAGAATCGAGAGTTATCTGCAGAGTTTTACCCCCACCCCTGGATGGAAGGGCGGGAATCCACACAGGGTGTTAAGGGACCTTACGTGGACCATGGCAACTCTCCGCCTTCTCTGACTCTGCTACACATACACACCCTCCTGTCTCACTGCACGCCACCTCTCCGATTTTAAAAACATTTGTAGTCACTTGCATGCTGGATACTGTCCTAATGCCGCTCCCAATGCCATCAAGTGCCGCAAATGGTTATGCCAGTGAGCTGGCAGCTGGCAGTGAGGACGACTGCAGCGCTTTCCTACTGCGCTCTACAAGGCTGGTTTAATTAAAGGGCTCTACATCTGCAATGTGGCCATGCCCTATAGCTCTACAGAGGCACAGCTACAGCTGCATGCTCTAGTCTTTTAAGCCTGGCACACTTGCAATGTAGGCACTTTGAGTTAACCAGCCTTCGTAGACGCATCAGAAAGCACTGCTTCCTCACTGACAGCTGCAAGCTCACTGCGTGCCAATTTGCGCACTTGCAGTGGCTCTGGAGCAGTGCATGGTGGACAGCCTCCCACTGAGCACCTCTTCCATTCTGGCACTATGCTTGTGAGAAGGGGTGAGGGTACAGGGCATTCTGGTCTTGTCCCAACACCCCTGATGCATTGGTTCACATCCACAATCCCTCTTTCTGTCCACAATGGCACATCTTTCAACTTTTTTGTACACGTCTCTTCTTCCCTTTTGCTCGGGAATGGACCCAAACAGCTGAGGAATATGCTGATGGTTTTCCAGCACATCACGTTTGTCATCAAGTTATTCTTAAATACCAAAGTGACAGTGAGACTCAGATGATGATATGACTCGAGTAACGCATACAATACGAGCTTGCTGCAGCATTCACGACATCTCACCACCTGGATCACTTTGGCTCGGAACAAGCACTGAGTGTAGATCACATCGTCATCAAGTCGATACGATGCACGAGCAGTGGCTGCAGAATTTTCGGATGAGAAAAGCCACTTTTATGGGACTGTTTGATGAGCTCGCCCCCACCCTGCGGCGCAAGGACACAAGATTGAGAGCTGACCTGATGGTGGAGAAGCGGGTGGCTATTGTAATCTGGAAGCTGGCAACTCCAGACAGCTACTGATTGGTCGCTAACCAGTTTGGAGTGGGAAAGGCGACCATTGGAATCGTGTTGATGCAAGTTTGCTGGGCCATTAATTGCATCCTGCTCAGAAGAACCATGACTCAGGGTAACATGTATGACATTGTGGTTGGCTTTGCACAAATGGGTTTCCCTAACTGCGGAGGGACAATAGATGGGACGCATAATCCAATTCTGGCACCAGCTCATGTAGCCTCTGAGTACATTAATCGGAAAGGCTATTTCTCTATGGTTCTCCAGGCACTTGTGGATCACCGTGGGCATTTCATTGACATTAACACATGCTGGCCCAGAAAGGTGAATGACTGTGGTGTTTAGATGTTGCTTGTGATTATTAGAACTGGGAGCACTGGCTGTTGGGAGTCTGAAAGGACAGGAAATAGGAAGGAGGGGGGAGGAGTTGGGAAGGCAGAGTGAGAGTTACAGAGGGTGCAGAAGCAGCTTGGTAAATAGGTTTCCACTTTAAAAATAAAGTCCTGTTGAAGTTTGTTAGTACCTTACCTGGTTCTTGGCCTGTTCAGGAAGCTGCAAGCTGGGACTTTTTTCCCAAACCAGAAGATCACCGTGGGGAAGTCAAAATGTCCATTGTGATCCTTGGAGACCCTGCTTACCCTTTAATGCCATGGCTCATGAAACCCTACACTGGAACCTTGACAGCAGCAAGGAGCAGTTCAACAACAGGCTGAGCCGGTGCAGAACAACTGTGGAGTGTGCTTTTGACTGTTTAAAGGGCCACTGCTGCTCTCTGTATGGGAAGATGGACTGGCTGATAACAGCATCCCCACGGTTATATGCGCATGCTGCACCCTGCATAACATTTGTGAAGGGAAGGGTGAAAAATTCAGTCAGGCATGGAACTCAGAGGTTCAACACTTGGAGGCTGACTCTGAACAGCCAGAGAGCAGGGCTATTAGAGGGGCCCAGTGCGGGGCTGCAAAGATTAGGGATGCCTTGAGGGAGCAATTTGAGACTGAAAGCCACCAGTAACGTTTGGTGCCCTGCACAGGAGTGAAGTGCAGTGGTTCCAATGTTAGTAGGAATCTGTGTTTGCTGTGTATGATACGCTGACTTGCAGTGCTTGTTGCTTTCCTGGGATAAGGTATCTTTTACTTTATGCAATAACAAAGAATGTTTTCAAAGCAAAAAAAATCCATTTATTTAAAAGAAAATGCATTTATTGAAAAGAAACAACTGCTTAGGAAACAGAAAGGGCAAGGGGGTGGGGTGAGGAACAGTACAATCACAGAATTGCGTACGTCCTGTGATCATACTCAGCCTTTCTGTTTGGAGTGCTGTGCAATGAGTGCTGCACTTCAGGATGGCTATACTGCATGGTGATGGGGGTTGAGTGCCGTGGGTAAGGGTTGTTGTTTTCAGCGCTGGGTGGTGAAACTACAGGTGTTGGAGGCAGCTGGTGGCGATAAGAACCCGGATGTTGGGGAAAGTGGGTTGGAGGTGACATGGGGGCTCAAGGGAAAGAGTTTTGGTACAAGGGCTGCAGGGGGCGGGGGCGGTAGTGTTCCATCTGCATGGCTACGAGTGCCTGGAGAGAGTCTGCTTGGCACTCCATGATGCGTATCAGCCGCTCTGTGCTTTGGTGCCAGCGCTCCTCATTCTGCTGATGGGCCTTCCTTTCATCCTCCTGCCACTCCTGAACTTTTTGATTTTTACTAAGGGAGTGCTGCAGGACTTCATGCAGCATGTCCTCTTTGTTTCTACGTGGCCTCTTCCTGATTCTTTGCAGCCTCTCAGATGATGATAACATGGATGGCTGAGACCTCAACGTTGCATCTGTAAAGGCAAAATGCAACACTTAACAGAACAGCATTGTTCACACCAGACAGAGCAATGATTCCCCCGTACTTAAGGAGGGCAAGCACAGTCTACACAATAGTATAATTTGCCCACCCCAAAGCAAGAGCACATAACCCATGGGAGCCCCAAAATGGTGAGTAAGTACAGGTCAAGAGGGACTGATTCTTTCATGGCTGTACTGTCCTCTGGGTTCCTGTGTCTTGGGGAGAGCCAACAGCTGCAGGGGGCCCCTATACTGAACACTGTCCCCACATTTTCCACAGAAGTTCATCCTGGAAAATATCTTGGTGCTGAGGGTAACCTGGGAAGCAAGGGAGGGTCTTCTACTACAATGTGGCTTCTGCCCTGGCCCATATGCAGTTTGTCTGTGTGCAGCAATAGTCCCCCCGCCCCTCACAGCACAGTGGTGTGGACATGTTAGCCTGACTGGGACAAGGACCACAGTGGCTCTCCCAAGAAACCTGCACAAGCGCATTGCCCAAGTTCTGGCTGAGACCTTTGAAGAAATCACTGAGGCCAATTACCGCAATGTGAGAGAGCACATCAACACCCTAATTTTGCATCTAGGCATGCATGCAGCCCTAACCCGCATCACCCCAAGAACCTGCACTGAACAATTTCCTTCCCAAAATAAAAGCCACTTACCGGGCACCTGGTGTTTGTCCTTCCCCAAGCACTGGCGACCGCGACTGGCTACCTTCCTCCTGGCTTGAGAACAGCTCCTGGCTGCATGCATCTAGGGATGCCGGGGTGTATTCCTCCTCCTCAGCACCCTCGCTCTCACTTTGCTCCTCCTCCTGCCTTGTTGGACTGGGCTCTGAAGTGTCCATGGTGGTACTCAGAGTGAAGTTGGGTTAACTCCCAAGTATCGTGTCCAGCTCTTTGTAAAAATGGCAGGTCGTGGGGTCAGCAACGGAGCAGCTGTTTGCATTGCGGGCTTTGTGGTAGGCATTCCGCAGCTCCTGCACTTAAACCCTGCACTGCAGAGTGTCCCAGTCATGGCCCCTTTCCATCATGTCCCTTGATATCTGCTCGAAGATATCATAATTCCTATAACTGGAGTGCAGCTGGGACTGGACAGGTTCCTCCCCACAAACACTGAGGTCCAGCACCTCACTGTTGCTCCATACTGGGGATCACCTGATGCATGGAGGCATGATCACCTGGAAAGATTCACTTAGTGCACTCCACACCTGGCTGAGCAAACAGGAAGGGGATTTTGAAAATTCTGAGAGAATTTAAAGGGAGGGTCTGATGGTTGGTCACCTGAGGGCAGGGCAGTAGAGTTCCAAGTGATGACCAGAGTGGCTAGAACAGGCATTGTGGGACACTTCTGGAGGCTGATCAGAGCACATTAACAGACCAGGGGATCCATGCTGGTGCCGTGGCGCTCCAGTGCTGGGGTTCATCAAATATTATTCTACTCACCCAGGTGGAGTACCAGGAGCACTCTACGTCCCTTGCCGGTGTGGATGGGTTGTGAGTTAGAGCACACTGGGCTGCTTCAATACACTCTAACTCCCAAGTGTAGACATGCCTCAGGTTACAACATTCTTCCCTTAAACACCCTAGGAAAAAAATTCCAATTAAATAAATGCAATACATTTGTCTTTTCTTCATTATAAAGCCTATCATCACAGAGTAAAGTACTGTCTATCAGATACTTTACATGTGTTTTGAATTTACCAAAACAAGACTGAGTCTTCTTAGTGCCCATTTTCACTGGATAGTTTGAGATCAGAACAGTAACAATTAATTACATTCTTTGCATTCACAGAAAAGCTTGCATTTGAAGATCTAAGCTGGTATAAATATTAATTTAATAAGATGGATCTCTGCCAGGGCTTGTCTTCATGTACAGTGCTGAAGCTGTGCAGCTGCACTGGCGCAGTGGTAGCGTTTCAGTGAAGCTGCTACTACACCGTTGGGAGAGCTTCTCCTGTCAGTTTAGTTAATCCTCCTCTATGAGAGGTGCTAACTGCTTGTCTACACTTACATTTTATAGCGCTCTAACTTGCTGGCTCAGGGGGCTGAAAAATCACCTCCAAAAATTTGGCATGATGATGTGTTTTCTTTTACCCTAACAATATGATAGGACCAAGTTACAGGAAAAATAATGTTGTTTAAGAATGTTGTGAAGACTTCCTTTTCCCTGATTTTTGTTGACCTCCAATTTTTTTCTGTTTAACTTTTTACATGAACACAGGATGAGCAGCACATTAAGTCTGGCAGTTGAACATGTTTTCTTTGCTCAGAGAAATACAGAGCTTTAGGTGAATGCCTATTAGTCCTCCTTAAGGCTTCCACTCCACAGAAGAGGTATATGGAGGTTTCTTTCCTGCTATGACAATATCTTTGACAGCTAAAGAAATGTTTACTAAATGAAAATAGTGCTACCCCTTTGCTAAGTGGTAACATTTTTGAGGCTTTGTGGGTCAGTTTACTATTTGGAACACATCAGTGTCCTGGAGTCCAGTGTTTCCTTAGGGAAATTTGTTCATTTACAAAATGTACAAGCCTTGTTTCCTCAAACAGTGGTAACAAACGGCACACAGGCACTCCCTTCTTGCAGAACCTTCAGGCCTGCACCTGTCTTGTCCACAGAAGCAGCTGTCATATAACTCTCTCTCTCCCCCTCTCCCCAGTGCCTCATTGCAGTCTCATAGTTTCAAAGTCTCCCAGTCCCCCAGTGCAGTGGTTCTCAACTGAGTACCCCTGGGAATGTGCAGACGTTTTCCAGGGGGTACATCAACTCATCTAGAGATTTGCCTACTTTTACAACAGGCTACATAAAAAGCACTAGTGAAGTCAGTACAAACTAAAATTTCATGCAATGACTTGTTTATACTGCCCTATATACTATAAAACTGAAAAGTACAATATTTATATTCCAATTGATTTATATGGGGAAAGTGAGAAAGTAAGGACTTGTTCAGTGACAGTGTGTTATGACACTTATTTTTATGTCTGATTTTGTAAGCAAGTAGTTTTTAAGTGAGGTGTAACTTGGGTGGACACAAGACAAATCAGACCCTGAAAGGGGTACTGGAGTCTGGAAAGGTTGAGAACCACTCTCCTAGTGGCACCTTAGGAAACCCCTAATCCAAACCTGCTTACTGAAACCACCTGGCCTAGAAAGGTAAACCTGGGTGAAGTGAGTTTTAGCCCACGAAAGCTTATGCTCAAATAAATTTGTTAGTTTCTAAGGTGCCAGAAGTACTCCTGTTCTTTTTACTCTCCATTTGTACAGTTACTCTGCAACACAAAGGCAGGGCCACCCGGGGAGGCGGGGAAATGGGGCAATTTACCCCAGGCCTCGCAGGGGCCCCCACGAGAGTTTTTTGGGGGCTCTGGACCAGGGTCCTTCACTCACTTCGGGGCCCTGGAGCTTCTTCCACTCCGGGTCTTCAGCGGCAATTTGGCGGTGGGGGCCCCCCCGTCACCAAATTCCCCAGGCCCCCTGAATCCTCTGGGCAGCCCCGCACAAAGAAACCTCACACACCTTCAACTGCCAAACACAGCAAGCACTTTAGCCCTTAAGGACCCTTGAGTGCTGTTACAGCGGGGCTCCTTTAGCTCTCTGAGGAACTTCCTCTTGAGTGCTTCTACCTCAACAGTCCCAGTGTGCAAGCCATTAAGCGCCTTCCACCATGAAAAGGAATTCTCCAGTCGCTTTTTAGATGTATCTGTCACTTTCACTGTCACTAACTGAGACTGGCCCTGAAGGCAGCTGCAATACTAATGCTATTCACTAGTAGGAAGTTCATTCTGATGGATAAATTAATACACAGGAAATTCATTTCGGTTTTTCCTTAAATGCTATGAAATTAACATAATAGAAATCTATAAAATAACAGAACTTGCCTTACAACAGCTTTGAAAGTCTGTCTTCAAATGCTAAGCAATATTTCTCGGGCCTCAGAATCGCTTATTAGATAGTCAAAATGGCAGCTTTCTGTTTGAATGTTAATTATAATCTTTCATTATATGGAATTTAAAAATGAAACTTTGTGATTAGAAAGTCTGTCCTATTACTACATTTCAGTTTTCCTTTAAGATTACAGGATTGTAGGACTGCAATCACTACAGATCTAGACTGTTGCTATATTTACACTGTCTATTTACTACAAAGGGAGAAGTTTCTCAAAGTTCTGAATACGTCCTTTTAGGTCTTGTCTACATACAAATATTGTACGCCTTTAATATACTGGTATAGTTAAGCAGTACACACCTCTCTTCCCTCTGTAGATGTAGTTATGAGTGAAAATGTGCCTTATACTGTTTTTTATAACTATTCCTGTAGGGGAGGGGAATAAACTAGGCCAGTATAAAGAACACTTTACATGAATACAACTGTGTTCACATGAGGGCTTATGCAGATTTAACTATTTCGGTAGTGTAGAGATGTGGGACTCACCACTTTGGCGCCTCTTGCTGGTCTCTCTCAGGAATTAGCTCATCCAGCTTCTGGAGCACCCTCTGCAGGTCGGTGATCCACCTTATTGCTGGCCCCCATGTCCCTCCCAGGACCCCAGTGCCCCTTTCTCTGGGATGCTGCCCTTCTGGCAGTAACACCTCAGTCTCAGGGTCTCCCTGCCCAGGGGAATCCCCACCCCCTATCCCCACCTCGCCTCAGTGTAAGGCTACTGCCAGTCACCAACCAGCCCCCATTCCTTGAGGCAGACTGCAATGTATGCCACTCATCACTGGCTAGCGGGGTTTGGGCCTGCTGCCTCTGTCTAGCCTTGGGCTGTCCCCTACAACCCCAGTACCTGTTTGGCCTTATACTAGGCCACAGCCTGGGAGGTTTCCAGGCCAGACTTCTCCAGCTCCCTCGGCCTTCCTCCAGCCCTGCTCCTTGTCTCTAGCTCCCTGCAGCCAGGCCTATCTCCTTCTACAGCTACAGCAGGGGTTGGCAACCTCTGGCATGTGGCTCACCAGGGTAAGCACCCTGGTGGGCCAGGCCAGTTTGTTTACCTGCCACATCGGCAGGTTCAGCCAATTGCGGCTCCCACTGGCCGTGGTTCGCCATCCCAGGCCAATAGGGGTGGCGGGGAAGCAGCTCGAGATGTCCTGAGATGAGCTAGAGAGACTGTTTGGACTCCTGGCTCACAGCCTCTTATAGGGGCTAGCTGGGCTCTGTTTGGGGCATGGCTGCAGCTCTGCCTGCTTCCCCTAGTCAGTCCAATGGCTGCTTTCTCCTGCCACAGCCTTTTCCTAGGGCTGTTTTAAGCTCCTCAGGGTGGGAGCGGGTGACCACCCCGCTACAGGTAGGAAAAAGACAAAAACAAATCACACCTCTAACTAAGATATAAACTGTGTTTAGATGAGGTCTTAATCATAGGCTCCAACACTTAGGGTATGTCTACATTGCAGCTGGGAGCAAGACTCCTAGACCAGGTAGACTGACTCACACTAGAGCAGCTTGGGCTAGCATGCTAAAAATAGCAGTATGGATGTTGCTGCTCTGGCGGAGACTTGGGCTAGCCACTCTAGCTCAGACCCAAGGAGTTGGGCGCTGGGTTGGACTGTCAAACGCACCCAAGCTGCAACATGCACAGTACCAACTTTTAGCATGCTAGCTCAAGCCGAGCTAGTGTGAGTCTACCCTGGCTGGGAAGCACAATCACATCTGCAGTTGTAGACATACACTTAGGGATTGTCTATATACAGTTTTTATATTGCTTTAACTATTTCATTTTGAAACTGGTATAATTTAAGCAATACATCTTTCTAATGTGGAGACAGTTATAAACTGATATAAAGCTTTTCAGACCAGTAACATTAATTCTTGTTAATTTTGGGGAACCAGTCACACCTTTTTGCCAGAATACGTGTGTCCACATTAGGGGTTGGACCAATTTAACTATTTCAGTAAAATACATCACACTGCTAATAGAAACACTTAATATCAGTACAAAAACTGTGTGTAGTTCTGGCCCAAGTAACACTGATGCAGAAAAAGACTCTGGTGGACAATATTTGTGCTCCCAGAAGAAAAGTCTTCTCACTCCATAAAGACAGAAAAAACTAAAGGTTCCATTTGAAGTTTGGAGTGCAAGTTAATGACCTGAGAATACTTTTCCCCCCCCCTCCTTCCTCTTTCTTCTTTTCTAAATAAAGACCATCTGCCTTGGGAAACAAAGCCAGGGTTCCTTAGAATAAACAAACATTTTCCAGATATCATCCAGACCTTTGGTTTGCTGAAGCCTAAAGCTATGGTCCTTATCTTAATTGACATGTGTACAAAACACCAACTACAGTCAGATAAATATTTCCTCCTGCTCACTTCGCTATTGTATAATGGAGTAAACAGTCAGAAGATACCAGCAGGGAAAACAAATAAAATAAAACTCAGATATTTTTCTGAAGGTTGCATTTGTTTCTGTTCAACATGTAAGTCTTTATACAAGTGGCTGAAGGGAAAATGAAATAAAGGAAAAGATCTAGCATTCTGTCTGTCCTTTGATTTAAAAGAGTTAGTTTGTTTAGTTATCAAGAATGACCAATGTTCTGCCTTCTCTATATTGCATCCCTATTGATTACTGTGTGCATAACTAAGTACTGGCCTGTCTATTTTGCACTTGTTACCTTCCCTTTTCAATACATTTCTTCCATTACTACCTTCCGCAACATTATCTCTCAGCTTCTCTGTTCCACCAAAGTCTAGAACAAACAAGTATAACACAACATTACAGAAAGTGAGTATTACAAAGAAAAAAAATAGATGGAGAAAAGAAAGGCCAAGGTCAGTTAATGCCCAGGAAATTGATTGTCTGGGATAGATCCATCTAATTCTGAGCAATTATCCCTGCTCATTGCTTCAAATTAAGATTAAACCTCCTAATTCCTTTTTCAGTCCATGATCTCCCATCATACCGCTGCTGTCCGAGAAAGTTAACCTTTCCCTCAAACAAGGACCTAGAAGGTGGATTTTGCAGATATTTCCAGGACAAAGAATTTGTAATGTTGATCACTCTGAATGTTACTCAGACATGTAGACCCCATTTCCAAATCCATGTTATGACAAAGGTCAACCAGATCTAAAGCTATTTGACTAGTTCAATCACCCTTTCTGATTTTATAACGTCCTCAAGCAGATAGTTGTTTTCTTGTATATATGTTTGTCATTCAAATATTTAAAAAAAAATTACTCTATGGACTGGTTGCAAATAAAAAAAATTTAGCTGTTGCCTAGCTGTGATAGGTCAGAAAGGTCATATGGAATTGTTTCTGTGCCTTGATTGGGTAAGCACTTCCAGCAGGAATACTCACCTGTGCAAGTTTTAAAATGGGTGTCCATAAATACCAGTACCATGAAGACTTTCACTCGTAAGACTTGTTCTCAGAAATATTTATAGAAACCAGTCATAAACAGGACATGAATATATGCATGAACATTAGGAATGCTAGGTCGTGAAAATATTAGCAAAATCCACCTTATACACACTTGTTGGGGGGAAAGGGTAAGTTCCTTGGACAGCAGCAGTATGATGGGGGATCAGGGACTGAAAAAGGAATGAGGTTTAATCATACCTCTGTGGTTAGGGTAACTGTCTACCTTGGTATTGCCTGTCAGTTCTGTCAGCAACTAAATGTTAGTACTGCAGCCCTCATCCCCATGTGTAGCCTTCATCTGTATATGTATTTTGTGAGGCTGGTTCCTAACCCAAAGGTTGGTCCATTCATCCCCACTTCTCTCCTATCTTATTCTTACCAAACTATATTTCAATACAGTGCCTTACTTACATAGCTTTCCAGTCCCTTTTATGAACAATGTAAGCCTTAAGACTATTTCAGTCCTTTTATGAAAAAATCAGGGACGGGCTATCCTATGATGAGATGAAATACTTTTTTTATGAAATTGCACAGATGCTTGAGAAAAGCTGAAGTCTTACATCAGTCCTACTTAATTGTTTAAGGATATTCGACTGAGGAGAAGCATTGGAGGAACTGGAAGAGGAATATCCTGCAATTGCCTCTGAGGCCAGAAAAACAGCAGCAGGACAGGAAGTGTGTCACAGGACAGCATGTTTCCTCCAGACAAAATCTACACAGATGACCCAAGATACTTAAAATAAATGTTTATGCCACAGGAAACAACAAGAAAACAGGAACAGTCACTCATAATGTTAGAGAAGCAAATGCACACTTCAGAAGAAGGTTCTGATACCAGCTTCTTAGTTGTTTGAAGTCTCTTTTTAGGTTATTGGAAGAGGAAGCTTTGGCCATCTGCATTTCTTCTTCATTATTTTCCAGCAGTTGCCCTGAACATCTACAAAGAGTGATATCTTCTGATACCCCGACTCTCACCATGGATTTTAATAATCCAGTATCACCCTAGCTAAAGATCTTGAATCACAAGCTCACCCCAAGCAGTTTCTATTCCCTTAAAGTTATCATCCAAGAGGATAACACATTCATAACTCTATCCTGCTGTATTAGGAATTCTGTAAGCTTGTTATTGAAACCTGTCTGTATTTCCACATTTGCTGTACTTTAATCATTCAAAAAAATTATCTAGTTGTTTATACCAGGGTTTCTCAACCTGTGTGTTGAGACCCAAAATTGGGTTGCCAGAAAGTTTTAAAAGGGTTGCGTGGCAGCTCCTGTCCCCAATGGGGCTTGCTGGGCTCGCCTCCCACCTCCCGGCACTGAAACCTCTGGGGTCCCAGCACCACCCAGGTTGGGCCCAGCCGTCATGATGATGAGAATCCGAGTAGGACAGATTTGAATGAGAGTGGTCCTGCAACCCCATGAGCCAGGTCATAATGCCACTCACACAAATTTGGTCCAATCAGGGAGGTGGGGCCAAACCATTTCTTCCAAAGCCTTGAGACTGACACTGTTCTGAAGGGAGCTAGAGAGAGGACTGAAATAAAAGGTCCTCATGGACTGTGTTGTTAAAAAGGTAGGCTGCTGTATTTTGGACCAATTGGAGACTTTTTGAGTACAGAGATTTCACTCCCAGGCAAAGTACATTGCAATAATCAAGTCCAGAGGTCATGAACGTGTGGTTCACCTTGGACAGGTCCAAGTCTATTAGCCAGGCATAGATGAAAGTCTTTTCCCCCCCAATCACAGCTATTTGCGTATCCACTGCCTTTAAGGACCTAGAGGCAGAATGCCATTTTAACAATCTAAGGCTTGAACACCTGAAGAGGGCAAGGCAATCTCTCTGAAGTACTTCCTTCTCCCAGTCTGTCAGTTTCAACCAGTTGCTCTTAATTTATTCACTGAGGTTCCTCAGAATTTGGGCAAATGGGAGATGATGCTCTTTAGCCTTAATGCAAAGTTGAGACAAAAATTGGGTGTCATGCTAAGACTGCTCGCATCTGGGTCCATGGCACCTCAGTAGCTTGCAGAGATTTTAAATAGCAAACAAGAGTCTTGCTCTGCAGTCAGTGGTATCATGGCTCTTTTCCGCTTGGGCTACATGTTCCTGTAAAAGTCAGAGTGCATCTGTCGCACATGTTCAAAGTCAGAATGGTCAGTGTTATGCACCAAGACAGGAAGTTCTTACACAGAAGTAGATCAACCAATATTTCCTGACATATTCAGTTTTGAGGACTTGCATGTTTTCTAGTTTCAGAGTCTACTGATAATTCATCCCCTTGAGCTAAAAGACAAAATAATTGCATTGCCAGACTTTTAATAGATTATTGTTTTTTTTTAGAAGTCCAGAATCACCCCCCCTCCCCCCCCCACACACAAACAACTTGGCAGATAGAAAACCAAAGACTAAACTAGAATTCTAAAATGGGAAACATCTGAGTGTAGGAATGGAGCAATTAGTTGGCATCAGTCAACAGTATTTTATATTACTAACAAAAGTATGTCTGCTTCCTAAAATCCTTAAATAGAAACTTGCTACAAAGCACATAGCCTCGTTCCATGGTGATGACTTGTTCCAGTTAATGAAACAGTTAAAACTAATTGATAATAGTTTGGGTGAGTTAGGAAGTGGTTTAACATACTCATTTTCCCCTACCATTAGCAACCTTATATTCAGTTATGTATTATGATTATGGCACAAGTGAAAATAAACATTGATATTAAACATTTGTCACATCACAAAGGGTTGAAAGTGCTAGAAAGGACCGGTTAATATATTTTACTTAAATATTCTATTAACTTTATAGCTCATGCATTCATTTAATGCTAATGCTGACTAGTAAAAAATACATGCTCCAAGAGCTTGTAAAGTGAGAAATGAAGAAAGATGGAATTGCTAAAGAGATTCTATTGCTTTGAGACTTTTGAAAACCACCTTAACTCTGACCCACAAGACATACTTAAGAATTATTCCAGTATATACACCCCTAATTGTGTATTTTGCATAGTTTAAGATATGTTTTAATGATTTAGATGCTGAAAGATTTTTTGTAAGCTATGTGGGTCAAAATTAAAGTTGTTTTCAAAAGTCTCATTGCAATAGAATCTCTTCAACATTTAGTAATCTCTTTCTTCATCTCTTTTCTCTTCACAAGCTCTTGAACTCAAATTTCATTGCTAATAATGCAATAAATTTCAATCTTTCCCATGCTGACTCTCATAAATCCCTGGGTAACAAGTCTTAGTGTGATCTTTGACATAGAAATGATGAAGCTACAAAACTCACACAGAAGACAAGAATCAAAATTGTGTTTCATTTGGAAATGTTTTTCAACTCTTTGGAATTTGAAAGGGTTAGCACACAATAGTAATAAAATGGTGACGGTTTTTCAGCAAAGTTGCTTTCCTAAGCAAACAAGGGTTTGGTGTTTGAATAAAAGTGCTGAGAACAGTGCACATGGAAGGGTTCCTGAGTGCCAGCTGTAATTAGGGCCAGGAATATCTGTTTGCTTGACCTACGTTATATGGTATTTCTACTTGACAGGCAACAGTGTGTCCATCTGCTTGGCTTAGTTCATTACTGGAAGTTAGCGGCAACTGGTTTGAAGTCAACTCTTAAAGCATGCTGGAAAGTGGAAGGGGGAAAGAGCACTTTCTTCTTTGCCTTGGTGACAGCTCCAATGTGAAGAAACAGATCTGTACATTGGATTGTTCTGCCATGTGCCTAGTTTTTAAGCATCTTTTACATCACCATTTATTTTCAATCAATCCTCTGTTCTTAATGGAACAAAAACACTTAAGTGATTCCTCAAACAATCCTCTGTAGGTGTCTGTGGGATTCTTCTTCCCCCGCTCCCTCTCTACCACTCCAGATCTCATGAAAAGAGAGCTTTTAATTCTGACCCATCAATACACTTTTACTCCAAGGAAGTTCCTTGAGTGAGGCTATTCTCTGAAGCACCTTTGACATCATCTTCCCTCCCTCCACTCCTAACAATTCACTATTCTTATCTGAATTCATGCTTGATTTGCTTTTCTGAATCTGGCACAGACTGGATGGCCCAGATGCTTCTCTCCTGCACTTCTGACCAGCTTTTGTCCCATGCTCAAGCGCCTTCTGATTTATATCATGCTGAAATAGTTTGGGAGGAAGCAGACAAAGCCAGGGCCTGCGCCAATTTCTCTCTCCTTTACAGCTATTGTGTCTCCAGGATATGCAACAAAGGCACCAGCCATATAAAAGGAGAGGCAGAAGAAAAGATGAGAGGAAAGGAAGAAGTAAGACGCCGCTGTGTAATGGATCACAGTGAATGAGCAGGCTGGCAGTTGAATCACCACTAAGAAAATACTCTAAGGCAGAGGGACTAATAGTATTCATGGGGGAAAATTCTGGCCTTAGAGTGTCATCTCTGTATAAAGACAACAACCTGCCCTTGCTCTTTTCCCACCTCCCAGCTGTTTCCACTTCCTTAACATATGGTGAACCAAATAAAGTGTTTTCTAATTTCACATCCAGCTTAAAATAAAATAAAATAAAATGGATGCACTGCCAGCACAGGAAGAAGGTAAAAAAACTGAGCAGACAAGAATAATAGTGGAAAATAAACTAAGGCTTTGAATCAGAGTGCTTCTGGTTTAACCAATTTATTGCCAAACTAGACATTAAGAACAATCTCAGGCTTTACTAGACTCATTGGATCATATGGAATGTCCAGCACGAAAGGTGTTAAAATCTGTTCTCCTCACAGCACCTGATGGCATCTGTGGAGAGAGCAGCCTGGCTTTGACTGAAAGCTATAACTAGAACATATCAGTTGCAGGGGTACTGGGACAGGTGGAGACAGGGCTTTACCACTTTTAAAAGTGACAGTCCTCCCACTTTTTACCTGCCTTGAGGGTGAACGCCAGGGGGAAGGGGATGGAGAGGTGCAAGCATCATGGCGAGGGGGGTGGAGAGGAGCAAGGGGGGGGCAGGGCCTCGGAGGAAGAGACAGGGGGTCTCGGAGGAAGAGGCAAAGCAGGGGGCGGGGCTATGATTCAAGTGCCAATCCTCCTCCCGCCCCCCACTTCTAGGGAGCTTCCAGCACTCCCGATCTGTTGTTCAGTCTCTAAAAGCAGCGCATATAACAGGAACACTGTTAAGGTTCAGTGGGGTCTCAGAGTGTGGTGTGACAAAGTTCCTCCTCTACCTTGGCGGGTCCTGCACTTATTGGCGGATTTTTTTCACCTCAGTGATCTTCCCCTCTTGTGGAACCCACAGTTTGGGTCAGCTCTTCCTGTGTCTGATCAGGAGTTGGGAGGTTTGGGGGGAACCCGGGCCCGCCCTCTACTCCAGGTTCCAGCCCAGGGCCCTGTGGATCGCAGCTGTCTATAGTGCCTCCTGTAACAGCTGCATGACAGCTACAACTCCCTGGGCTACTTCCCCATGGCCTCCTCCAAACACCTTCTTTATCCTCACCACAGGACCTTCCTCCTGGTGTCTGATAACGCTTGTCCTCCTCAATCCTCCAGCAGTACACTCTCTCACTCTCAGCTCCTTGCCTTCTTGCTCCCAGCTCCTCACACACGCTCCTTCTCCTCTGGCTCCTCCCTGCCTGACTGGAGTGAGCTCCTTTTTAAACCCAGGTGCCCTGATTAGCCTGCCTTGATTGGCTGCAGGTGTTCTAATTAAAGTAGCTATCTCTACTGCCTTCTAGAAAGATCTTAATTGGCTCCAGGTGCCTTGATTAACCTGGAGCAACTGCCATTTGGTTACCAGGGTACTAGGGATTTGTTTAGCCTGGGGCTAACATACCTGTTTCTCAGTATTTTACTGTAGCCATCTGGCCTTGCCCCATCACAGTGGATGGAAGTGATTTTTCTTAATAACAAAAATTATAATAACTAATATCTAGCTCTTTTATACATAGCTCTTAAATAAATAAATACACACACACAGAGCACATTTCATCAGCAGAGCTCAAAGACATTTCCGCAGGAATTTCTGATAAAGTTAATGACCTAAAACAAAACTCAGATTGAAACTATTTTGACCTGCAGTTCACTAATAGTTTGATCTCTAGCTGTTGGAAAAAAGCAAAAACAAACAAAATCACCTGGAAACTTTTTTTAAAAAAAATAGAATTGCTACTTTTTTCCCCAGGGCTTATATTTCCAGCATCCCAAGCTCAAAACCTCCAAATCTGGGTCACTAACCCTGTCCAGCACCCTCCTGGGACACACCAAATTTCAAAGAAATCCAACTAAGCATGTCAATTTTAAAGGACTCAGAAAAGTCAATCTTTAAACAGATGTCCTGATGCAACTTTAACTGTAGTGGCACAGCACAAACATTGTGTATACATCAGACTTCACACTATCTATTCAAGGAAATGGAACATCACTAGATATTCTTGCTGGTATTTTTTCCCCTGGAGAGCACTGCCTCGATACAGCAACAGCTAGCAGAATGCTTCAATTATGTGCTTGTCAAGAACTGCGGTTAAAAAAAATATCTCAGAACTAATCTAGTTAGAGAGAGATGCAAACACCCTCAAACTGTATGAAAGTTAGGCCTGGTCTACGCTACACAGTTAGGTTGAAGTAAGCTGCCTTGTGTTGACCTAGCTCTGGAAGTGTCTTCACTTAAATTTGGCTCCTGTCGACAAAGTGCCTGTCTACACTGATTGAGTAACATCAACAAGCAGCATAGTCATGGTCAATGTAATTAAGTCGACACAGGGTTGACATTGTGTTGCTTACATTGACTGTTACTGGCTTTCAGGAGCCATCCCACAATGCCCCATACAACTGATACAAGCACTTCAAGTGAGGATGCGCACTGCCAACACAAGGAGCCAAGTGTGAACAGAGCCGGCTCTAGGCACCAGCAAACCAAGCACGTGCTTGGGGCGGCACATTTTCAGGGGCAGCATTCTGGCCATCCCCTTTTTTTTTTTGGCTTCAGGGGACAAAACAGAGCCAGCCTTGGCAGCAGCAGCACATTGTGCATGGGGGATGCCCTGGGGCCACTGCGGTTCACGCAGCAGGGGAACAGCGCCCGCATTGTGGCTGGGCCAGGTAGGCTCTGAATGGGGGACACTCAGACTGGGGGCCACCCCATGGGGCACACAGAGCTGCCTGCAGGTGCCGCAGGGCAGCTGCCGCCCAGCGCTGCAGCCGGGGCTGAGTGAAGCCGCTCAGGGACTGCGGCACGGCAGCCAGAAGCAGCAGCAGCGGGGCCATAAAGGGTGGGGTGCTGCCATGCCGGGCCCGCGTCCTGCTCTCTGGGCTCCACTCCTTCTGGGGCTACCCTGCCCTGGTTCCTCAGCCCCCTCCTGGGTCCATCCCCCAGCTCTGCCCTCCCGGGTCCCAGCCAGTCCTGGAGGCAGGAGCCCTGGCTGGAGGGCCCTGGGCTGAGGCATGGCCTGGGAGCCACACTACTTACCCCAACCCTGCCAGCGCCAGACCAGCTGGAGATGAGGGGGAGCAGGTGGAGTCAGCACTGGTGGGTGGGAGCCTAGGGCTGGGGCAGCAGGGGGTGGGGAGTGGGGGGAACAGCCCAGCTCTGGGGCAGCAGGGGGTGTGGGTGAGGGGAGGGCACTAGTGTGTGGGTGGTGAGAGCCTAGGGCTGGGGTGGGGGCAGCCAAAAATTTTTTTGCTTGGGGCTGCAAAAAACCTAGAGCCGGCCCTGAGTGTGAACATGCACAATGATTTCATAACTGCAGTGGCTGTGTGCCAACTTAAATTAGGTCAACATAATTTTGTAGTGTAGACATGGCCTTAGGATCTGAGCTTTGCAGCTCAGGCTCATCTCTAGAGACAGTGCTAAGCACAATTCTTTCAAGCACCAGAAAAAGTGGGGTTTGTTTTGAGTTTTCAGATTGGTCCTTATTTTATTTGAACTCCTTTATGTTTCTTGCCCCCCACATAATGCGACTCAGTGAATGAGGAGGAGAGGGAGTCTTTTATTGTATCATACCAAGCTGACAACACCTTCCTTATTAAGAGAATCCAGAAGCAGAATCATAGAGAACAACTGCTTTATTTTTTAGCTTTAACTTTAACACATTAATGGCAATCTTGTTGCTGTGATACCTGCTGAGTAAGGAGGGTGTGGCCTTAATCTAGCTGCTTCAGAATTTGTGCCAATAGTTCTTCCTCCTGAGTCAGCACTGCCTGTGCTACCTCCACCCACTGGGATACAATGACACATTGTTTCCTTCCTTCATTGCTGTTCTTTGCTAAAGTCCTACCTCCCTATCCCAGGGCAAATGGTGTAGGGTCAGATTCCCTAGCCTCCAAGGGAAAACATATAACAACTGAGATCATGAACATGCAGCCACAAGGGAACATTTTATCCTTTGCCTATGAGATATAACCTGAGAAGACATTACCAGTCCTATGAGATTAAAGAGAACACTTTCACTGCCAATAGATGAGGCTAGTGGCCTCACTAGGTGGCTAGGCAACTCAGATGTCCACAAGCTGTATCTTCCTTTCTCAGTTAGAATGACCCCATTCTCAGTTATCACTGTTGTGTAGAGTCCACAAATGGAGGGAATGCAGGCAAAGGTTGCTTTACACACTTCCCATATCTTGGGGCCATTCAAAGCAGGATGATCTCTAGTGTCATTTAGAGCAGCCTCATGGCTGCTTTAATTAACATTATACTTTCCATGGTCCCCTGGTCCAGCAAGTCTGCCCAGGTGGGGTCCTGCACACACCCCCACTTCGCAATCAGACATGACTCTTAGCCAGCCAGTAAAACAGAGGATCATTAGATGACAGGAACACAGTCTAAAACAAAACTTGTAGGTACAGAGAACGGGACCCCTCAGCCGGGTCCATTCTGGGGCTCAGCAAGCCAGAGAACCCCGACAACCCCATCTGTCCTCACTTCCCGTCCCCAGCCAGCTCCCAACTGAAACCCCCTCCAGCTCCTCCTTCTCTGTTGAGTTCCTTTCCTGGGCCAGGAGGTCACCTGACCTCTTTGTTTTCCCACACCTTTAGCATCCCCTTGCAGGGGGAAAGGGCCCAGGCCATTAGTTTCCAGGAGACAGAGTGTCGGCCAGAAACTGAGGCACCAACACAGTATTCAGGGGAAACATTAAGAACAGTCCCACTTCATCACAAGTCCTTACCTGTAGTCTGAGAGATTCTGTTCCACCTTCCTCTGTGGGCTGGTAGGGGAACCCAAGTGCTCCCCATTCACAGGGATCCAGTCCAAGGGAAGAGACCCTTGAATAGTCAAGACCTGATTACGGAAACACTTGCTGCCTTCCTGGACCACTTCCTATCTTGCCCTGGTCCCGGGCCTTTGCCTCAGCCTCTTCCCAGGCTCCCACCAGCTCTGTTCTCTGTAATCCTCTTCCCCTTGCTCACTGCATAGCTTCTTAGCACCTTATCCTATCCATCTGGTTCTACTAGAAGAGAGTTTTCTCCACTCCCTTGCCAGGGTAGTCCCTGACTTACCAGGAGTCTTCCTGCTCCCTACAGGCCTCTTCACCAGCAGGCAAAACCCTGGGTAGACTGACTTCACCCACTTTCCTTCCCAAGTGCCTTGTGCTCTCTGTTGAAGGTCTATCTTTTTTCAGAAAGGCTCTGTCTGCCAGCAGCCAAGCTCAGCTCCCTGACTCCAGCCTGGCTTCTCTCACTGACTGAGAACTGCTCTTCCTGGTCAAGGCCTAACTGACCCAGGTTTAGCCCTTTTAACTCCTCCCTCCATGCTTGACACCTATTAGAGGCGTAGCAGGGTGAGGTTGATTGCGCCCACAGGCTCTCATTAACCCCTCCAGGCCCAGTGTGTGATTGGCACACCACATCACATGAAGATATTCTCTGGGGCCTAATTTTGCTTCCTTTACACCCCCAGAATGTGTTAAAAGTCCTTAGTGCAACAGATAATCAGCCCCATAGAATCTGGTCACAATCATTTGTAACCAAACACATAAGAACATATAAGAACATAAGATCACCCACAACAGGTCAGACTAAAGATCTATCTAGCCTGGTATCCTGTCTTCTGATAGTGGTTACTACCTGCCCAATCCCTCCTCCATGGTTTGGTCCAAAGACCTCAGTTTTCCAGTGGTTGAGTCCCTTGTGCAGCTTGGGCCTAAACACTCCAACCTTTCTCTGATTAGGCCCTACCTGTCCAGTCTCCAATAGTTGGGTCTCCTGTGGCTTGAGCCTAAAGGCCCTAGCCTCCTGCTGGCTAGATCTCCTCCTGCCATCTGGTTCTGAAGATGATCAGGTGACCACCTGAGGAGTCGAGGTTTGCTCTGTGCCTCCTGTTGTCTGTACGGAGGGATCAAGGCCTGTGCTTGTGCTGCCAGAGGCTGTAGTTTCAGGAAGCTGATCCACAGCAGGCACAGACATGATTGCTTCACACTAGGGCCGGTAATGGCATAGGTACCAACTCCCTGGGTGCTCCGCGGCTTGAACACCCACAGAAAAATATAGGAGGTGCTTAGCACCCACTAGCCACAGTGCTTCTACAGCCTGAGGGCTGGCCACTGATTAGCTGTTCAGAAGGCGCTGGGGCTGGAGGGAGGTGCTGGGGATAGAGGGGGCAAAGGGGAGTGAACAGCGGTGGGGGGCCCTCAGGGATGGGTCAGAGTGGGGGTGTGAAGAGGTGGAGTGAGGGTGGGGCCTTGGCACAGAGCAGTGGTGGAGATCCCACTGGGCAAAAGAAAAGTCAGCGCCTATGGGTGGTGGTGAGGCATTTCCCAACCTTGGTTACTTCTGGGGAGCATCACAGCATTGCATTAGTGTCTATGGGCTAAATATTTCATAATCATTCAACTGCCTTTACTAGGAGCCTGATTGTAGCGGGACAATGGAAAGTAAACCAAAACCACAAGTGGATGCCTAAAGTTAGACACATAAATCTATACTTACGCTACTAAGTAGAAGCTAGATAAATAGATGAACAAACATCTCTTGTCTGACAGAAAACCTGTTTTTCACTATTGCTGATGACCAGTCTCTAGCCAGAGACTCTAAGAACATATTTTTGATGTATATACATCACTCCTCACACAACATCCGTTTCACAATGATTTTGATGATCAGTGTGAGATCAACTTTTATTTGAGACCTCACGACATTCTTTGGTGAACTAGAATATACATACCAGATGCAGGAGCTCCCTGTATCCTCTCTGCTTCCCTCTGTACCCCATACCAGCTGGCAATAAGGGGTCCTGGTTCACAAATGCTGAAGATAGATGGGTATAGCTGATAAAATGAAGACATTACAGCAATAGCATAGCAGTGCAGTCTAGGGGGTGGTTATCACTATAGTGAGAAGTCCCCTTAGCATAATGCTTCATCAACACCTTTCTGATCATCACTCAGTTTTCACTGCATCACTCTCTTTCTTCACTCCTTTGTACACTGACAACGTCTTGCTGCAGGGCATAGGCCAGAGGTTCTCATAACAAATTTTTTGGTGGTCTCAGAGTGCAGCCATCAACTCTTGCTGGTGGCTGCTCTGATAATTTTTCCTAAAATATTTAATTAGCTTTAGGGGAAACAAATAAACATGCACATATATATGTCCAAATCATTGTAATTTATGTAAGTTTTTATTGCAGACTCAATAATGAAAATCAGGTACTGTTGTCTCTATTTTAAACAGAACAGAAACACAAATAAGGTGTTTTGCACATCTTGTCTTTGTTATTGTTATTGTTTCTTTTGCTTTTTTTAAAAGACCTGCTAGCTAGTAAGTCTGCTGCTATGACAAGTAATATTTGTTTGTTTGTTAATATTGCTTTTCACTGCAGATTTATTAGCTAGCGAAAAGTGATTTTAACAAACATACAAATATCAATTTTCACAGAAGACTTACTCAGCCCTGGCAAGCCAGGGGACAAACTAAGCTTTGGATGGGTAGGTGGGTGAGGAGGCAGTGGAGGTCAGGGGCAAAGCAAGGGGTGGGGGTGTGAGAGGCAGGCTGGCATCCAGCACTACGTGGCTTGGGTCCAAGACCGGAGCCTGAAGCCCTATGACTGGAGCCTGCCACCTGCTGCCTGAGGGCTGAAGCCTGAACCCCAAGCCTCACTGCCCCCAGGAAAGTGGGGAACTCACTGGTTGCCTGCTATTCTGGTGTTTGTTTCCAGGGGTGGGCAGGGCCTCCTTGCTGGTGGCCCAGACAGAGGGTCCACTGTTTTGCTCCTCCTCCCACCCCATCACTGCCCAGGAGACTGTGGCTGCATTTGAGAAACACTGGCACAGGCAGTCTTGCCTAGCGGTCGCAGCTGGGTTGGGCTCTGCACATCAGGGACGGTAGTCACTGAACAGGAGTTAGAAAAATGGCAAGAGCCAGATTCATTGAGCTAGAATCAGAGTCAGACTGAAGAGTAGAGATGGAGACAGTGCCAGGCAAGAGTCAGGATCAGAGTCTGTCTTGTGGTGTCTGATCTCAGACAAAGTGGAGTCTGGAGTCTCAGCAGCAGGCTAAAGTCTGTGTGGTTGCCCAGCCCAGAGAACTTCCTGGGCCAACCCTTAGAGTTAAATAGGGTGCTTGGTCAATCAGAGGGCCACAGGGTACTGTGATTCTGCCTCCCTAGTGTGGTACTTTGTGTGGGTCTTACTCTCCACAGTGGCTGCAACTCTATGTGGTACTGTGGGAAAAGTCAGTAGCCCCAGGCTTGGCAGACTTGGCTTCTATTTCATGGACCCTTATGCTTGCTGCTTTATCTTTTCATTCTCTAACTTCATTTTCTATCTATCATCCACACCTTTTATTCACTTCTTCCCCTCCTTCATTTATCCCCTATTTCCTTTTCCCAAGCATTCCCCATTCATCCATCTTCTTATTTATCTCCCTACAATACTACACATTTCCCCTCCCCAGCATGCCCACTTCCCACTAATCATCTCCTCCTACCCACCCCAACATGTACCTGTTTTCCTTTCATACAGCTGCTGTCATGAAAACCTACTTTTCCCTTTCCCTCCGCATTCCACCACTTCCTTAACTCTTATTCAATTATTAAATTAAACTATACATAATAAATAATAATGTGCACTTCTACAGCACAAAATGCTTCTTGAGCACCACAAAATGCTTTACAAATATTAAACTAAGCCTTACAGAATCTTTGTAAGGTATATAGCTACTGTTTATATTTTATAGATAGGAGAAACAGCCACAGAAAGGCAAATTGACTTGTCCCAAGGTCATATAGATAATTTTGTAGCAGATCCAGGAGTGGAACCTAGATCTCTGGACACCTCTTCCTGTGCTTTATCCACAAGCACAAGCTTCTCTGCACCTATCTCAACAACCTTCCCCTCTTTGGTCATAGCTACATTTTTATATATTGTAGTTTCTTTATAGAAGTTCTTATATGTTATAGAATTATAGATTCTAGGACTGGAAGGGACCTCAAGAGGTCATTGAGTCCAGGCCCCTGCCCTCATGGCAGGACTAAATACTTTCTAGACCATCCCTGATAGACATTTATCTAACCTACTCTTAAATATCTCCAGAGATGGAGATTCCACAGCCTCCCCAAGCAATTTATTGCAGTGTTTAACCACCCTGACAGTTAGGAACTCTTTCCTAATGTTCAGCCTAAACCTCCCTTGCTGCAGTTTAAGCCCATTGCTTCTTGTTCTATCCTTAAGAGTCTATGGTGAACAAGTTTTCTCCCTCTTCCTTATGACACTCTTTTAGATACCTGAAAACTGCTATCATGTCCCCTCTCAGTCTTCTCTTTTCCAAACTAAAAAAACCCAATTCCTTCAGCCTTCCTTCATAGGTCATGTTCTCAAGACCTTTAATCATTATTGTTGCTCTTCTCTGGACCCTCTCCAATTTTCTCCACATCTTTCTTGAAATGCGGTGCCCAGAACTGGACACAATACTCCAGTTGGACAATTATTTCCCCTTAATTTAGAGATGCAGGTTATCTACCCAGCCTGAGAAACCAGTAAAATCACAAGGGTTGTCTATAATGTACGGGTTTATTTGAAGAATTATCACAAAATACCATCTGTAACAGATCACTCTAACACTGTATTTATTCTTTCCTAAACTCAGTTTCTTTCTTTAAGCAAACTAGCTATCATAATAATGAGGTACAGCTTAAAAAAAAACACATCCACTTTTACTGCACAGCCCATGCATATAGAGATGAGTGAGCTGGATTGTCATCATCTGTGCATTATTAATCAGATATTGTCACCTAATTTCTGACTGCAAAATTATTATGAATGGTAATTATTAATAATTTTAAGAGTCAGAAAGAATATAATTAGATTTTCAAATCCAACTAAGTTTGCAATGTTGGCAACTAGAAAATTTATCTTTTAACTTGGAAAATGAGCACACTTGTTAGAGACTCACTGACAGAGAACAGATATTGCACCCCATATTATATTTTTATACTTCAGAGATTTATTACCTCTGACTGCAGCATCTGAAAATATATGCACCTCATAGGTCACTCACCAAGTCCACACACCTGTATCTAATGTAGGGTAACTTAACTATATCACTGTGCCTCTGAGTGCATCATATGGTGAGTATTCCATGTGAACATTTTCCTAAAATACTAGATTACAGATTTTCAATAGGCCAAGATGGCTTGATGAAGCCAACAAGTGGTACCACTATTTACAAGTGTCCAATAAAACTGATATATAGAAGATCTACAGTACTAAAAAGAAAAATATGTGAAAGAACACAGGCTTCTCTAAAGATACTGTGCCCTCTTACTCACACAGGACTCAGTCAACATCTCAAGAACAGAGTCTATACTGACCTATCACTTCCACTTCCTACAGCACCTAGGTTTTCTCGGAGGATTTCCTGTCCAGGTAATGATCTAACTTGACCCTGTTTAACTTCAGAATTTGCAAAGTGCACAGCATGAGGTGGTCAGTGGCAGCAGTGAAGGACTACAGCAGGCTAACAGAAGGCATCATCTACACACTCACACAAACACATATAAATAAAACACAAAAATAGCTTTTAAAAAGTTTCCTTTCACATGGGAACCTTCCTTTAATTGCCAATGTAAGTGTCTGTATGAGACCGACCCCACAGTATCTGAGGAGGATCTCATCCTCTTTCCAGACATATTAACAAACCTGGATGAATAGTGCAAAAAAGTTTTCTATTAAAATTCATTTGATTTTTTTTTTATAATCAGCTCTCTGGGGCTATAAACATGCCCCTTTTGTATGTGCCAACCATGAACTGTGAAATGACCAAGTTTTACTGACACAAATGTTTGTGGAAACAAATTTCAGAAAGTCACGTGAATATTCATAGAATCAAAATGTCAATGTTGCACACCCAAGTATTCATGTTGGAAGTGCTTGCATACTCATCCAGGTATGCAACAGGCCCCCCCCAACCCTCAAAATATGTAAGCACATATGTGACCAATATGTGAGCAATCACAGCTAACCACAATGTCTTGATTTTCAAGTGTTTGCAAACAATTCATAAGTTAAAATATTTTAAAAGATGTCTGAACAAACATGAATAACAAATACATCAAAAGAAATCATGATCTGCTCATATAATCAAGCAGCAAATAAAGCTGAGTTCATTCAGTTCATTCACATTTATTCACTCAACTCTGCATAAATGAAGTTGAAAACATGTAAACTTCTTTCATTTTCAGACGTAAATTTAAAATTGATAGATATAAATAATTTGATACCCAATTATCCTAGGAAGTATACCGCAGTCACCAGATGGGCCCAAGGAACTTATGTTATTGTATAAACAACTCCCTTGATGATAATGACAGAAACAGCTAGATATAACATTTTCCAAAGTGCACCATGGAGTTATCAGTGTACAAGTACTAAACTATGGCATCTGGAGAGTGCAAAGCAAGAGTGGCTGTCATTTACAAAAAAAGCTTTCTGCATCTATTAAACTATATGTTGCTGGCACTTGTCCACTTGCTACCCAAATATATATTTCATGGTGAAGGAGTGTTGGGGGAAGGAAAGAGGGGCTGGAGAAGCTATAGGTATTAACAGCCATGTCTGTACAAAATACCTTTAAGTATCAGTTTTCAAAATTTCATTAACTAAAAATAAATAAAAATGTTCAGCATTCTAGGAGGAAATATTTCAAACTCCTTCAGGAAAAATGAAGACTACATTGTGGTACAACAGACCTTGTTTTATTCGGAGCTGCAGCATGGGGACCTTGCAGTTGTAGCTCATTACCTCCATGCTGACAGATATATCTGTAGCTTTATGACAACCACTAGGAAAGCAAGTTTCTGGCATGATGTTCTTCATTAACAATTTTTGTTGTCTTCATAAAGTAATAGGATGATGAAATCTCCCCAGTCACTCCCATGTCACTAGCAATCTCTCTTTCTTTTCCCCCTACTAAAATGCAGCAGACTAGTTTGTAAAATGAGTGGCTTTTTGTCAGTTTTTAGTTAGAAATTGTGAAAACAGAACATTCAGGGGAAAAGAAAGTCTCAGAACAAGCTTCTTTATTCTGTAAATTTAGTTTAAAGAAATTTGATTCCTTTATGTTGGTTTTCCAAAGCATGTTTGTTTTCACAACTGAAGAGCTAGGAGTTATGGCAAAAAAAATTAATAATAATTTTGTTCTAAAAGTTTAGCCTGTCTGTTCAAAAGACCCTGGAAGGACAGTGCATCTTTGAAGAGTAAACCATAGACCAGGGCCCTAAAAATTGTAACCTTTACCATCCTGCCCCACTAATGAGCCTGAAACATGACATAAAGGGAAAGACTATTATCATAAGGGATTGGGGCATGGAGCGGAGGAAAAGAGGTCAAAGAGTGGCCCACTTTTAAAGCCCATTCAATGTTTTTGCTCTGGGGAGACTGCCAAATGTTACCAGTTGTGATTGAAAGGTGTTCACATCAGAACACATCATTAGCAACTTCCTGGAGAAAAACACTTCAATACACTAAGCCAATGGCAAGATGTAGAATAGAAACAAACGACTTCAGTGGGCCTCAGTGCAGGCACAGGACTTTGTCTACATGGAGATCATTGCAGAACTGAGGCCATTGATTTCAGTGTCATTATTAAGGAGGCAGCTATATTTGATCTACTGTAAGTACATAATGTAATCAGACATTGACCTCAGTGGCATTGTTAAGATTCAGGAAAAAAGACTAAATAGCATTAGATGAACACCAACTTCTCAGGGAGCTTCCTATTTCCTGCTGCTTCCCTGAACCCACTTGAGAACAGCCAGTCAACTGAAGTAGTAGGAGCCAGTTAGGCCCTTAAGATGCTGATATCTTCCCTCACTCAAGCCCTGCTACCAGCCTGCTTATTTGTCCCCTTCAACTGAGTGTTGAGAGCCACTATAGCTGGCACAGAACAGCAGTCATGAGTGAAAGAAGAAAACTCCCCTCCGGGGCAGCATTCAGAAAAAGAAAGCAAGCAAAGGAAGCTTTTCTATTTAAGTAGGAAGGAGCTCTCCTGAGATTCATAGACACAAATGTTCATGGTGAACCTTCTGGCCCCAGTGAGGATGTGAGTGGTGAGGAGATGCCTGATCTTCCAGTTAGTCAGAGTGCAGGTGACTTGGCAGCTACTGCAGCATCCATACCTCTATCTCAGATGGATGTAACCATGCACATACCTGAAGAAAAGTGTAGATCAGAGAAGAGTGTGGTTGAGGTGCAAGAAACAGCTGCTGCTGAGCTTAGTTCCTTAAGTCTAGATGATCCAGGAATGTGGACTCACTTGAGCAGTAGCCTGAAGGACTTCCTTGTACTGCTTGGGACACAGCAAGTGAAAAACTTCATGTTCCTCAAAGACAATGAAGATAGAAGTTTCCATCCAACATTTTACTGGCATGAAATCCCCAATGGTGACAAAGTGGAGAGGCCATGGCTTATGTACTGAAAAACCCAGAATGCTACATGCTGTTTTTGTTGCAAACTCTTCCATTCTAATGTTCCAACCACATTGGGTTCTACCGGAACAAAGGACTGGAAAAATCTGGCGAGAAATCTGTCATGTCATGAGAAGGCAGCAAATCACCAGAGAGCATTCCATAGGTGTAAAGAGCTTGAGATGAGGCTAAGGTTAAAGGCCACCACAGATGATCAGCATCAAGAGAAGATGCAATCTCAGAGTTTCTTTAATGGCAAAATGTTCTGAAAAGGCTCATTGCCATTGCAAGAATGCCTGTTACCCAAAACCTAGCACTGTGTGGCACTTCAGATCAGCTGTATGTGCCAAACAATGGAAATTTCCTTAAAATTGTGTAGCTATGGAGAGTATATGGCTTACTCAGAGCATCTAAGAAGAGTCACCACCCAAGAACGTACACACCCACTATCTTGAAAAACAATTCAAATGAGATCACACAGTTACTGGCACAAAAGTTAAACAGAAGATTGTTGGCAGATCTGAGTCAGCAAGATATTACTCTGTTATTCTGAACGCACACCTGACATCAGCCATATGGAACAAATATTTAATGTGCATTTTGTAACAACAACAGAACTAGTGAAAATTCCCTGCAATGATGTGACTGTCAGAGGCATTTTCTAGAGTTTATTGACATTGATGATCTACAGAGCTGTATGACAATGGGCTTCTAAAAGCTGAAGTACGGGATATTACCATATGTTGACATGAGTAGGTCAGGCTACGAATGGTAGCAACATAAGGAAAGAACAGAGGATGCAACACAGATCCCCGAGAGTTAAACCCTCGTGCTTTTATTGTCCCATGCATTCTCATTCATTGACTGATGGTCAGCGCAGTATTAGTTTTCTAGATGAGGCTGCTGAACTTTTTAAGTAATCAAGCATCTATGTATTTTTCTCTGCATCGACTCATCAATCTGCAAATTTTGAAAGCAACATCTCGGAGACATCCTCCTGACACTGAACCACTGAGTTCACAAAGATGGGAAAGTCGAGTGGAGCGATAAAGTCTATCAAACACCATATTGGAAGATAGATGGCCATAGTTGCCATTAGTGACAATGCTATAAGAACGTTTCATGGCAAACATGCCAGAGAAAAATGAATCACCAGAAACATACATAACTTCAAATTCTGTATGGGCATAGTTTGTGGGCATGAACATACTGTTGCAATTAATGTTTAAGCAAGAGTACCCAAGTGTTGATTCTTGATCATTGAGCAATGGGAAACAACTGGAGAAAGCAAAGTCATACCTTACAGTCTACAGCGCCAGGTGAGGGATTTCAAAACATTCTTTGATGAGCACAGAAGTTGGAGAGGTTCACACTGAAGCTATTTTCCTACCTATCAAATGAAATAACAGAGTCACCGACAAGTGAAACATTTGATACGAGGCATGATGATATACCCATAAGAGATCCCAAACAACAATTCAAAGTTAATTCTTTACCAGGTAGATTTGCAATAGTAATTCTGAAAACATTTCCATTCAGCTACAAGGAACATAAGCAGTATATTTGGCTGTATACAATATTCCAAAACGCCTACTGTATCTTGAAGAAGACCTACCCAGCATGCAGGGCACTAGAGACTTAGTGTACACATGATGACATTGCGCAATATTGATGCTGACGTATTTAGTGTATGAAAACTGAAAGCGCCTTCAAGAGTTATATTTCAGCAGGATTAACTCAAAAGGCTGTGTCGGGTATGTTTGCAGAATAATAAGATGACCACCCTCTTTCCAAATGCTTTTGTTGCTCTGCGCATACTTCTAACACTTCCTGTAACAGTTGCCAGTGAAGAACGCAGCTTCTCCAAGCGGAAGTTAATAAAAACACATCTACACTCCACAACGACAGAGGAGAGGCTTGTTGGCCATGCAACCATCTCAATAGAGCATGTGCTGGCCCAGACTGTGGACCTTCAGCAGGATGCAGTTCAAATCTTTGCAACTAAGAAGGCATGGAAAGCACCATTTTAATTATTCAAATAGATAAAAATGCCAGTGTTTACTATACAGACAAGAAAAGTTACACTTGCTGTTCAGATGTTAAAAAGTTAAGTGTTACTAAAAATTTTTGAACAAGGCATTTAAAATTGTTAGTTCTCCTTTATTGGTAGCAGAGCAGTACTATGAGAGGAGTAGAACAGGAAGAAGGCAGAATTGAGACTTTTCAAAGTTTTGGCCCAAGCAAGGGGGTATAGGGGCATAATTTGAGCTCCCACCTCAGGTGCCAAAACGTTGTGGGCCAGCCCTGGGACCTTCCTTTCCACTGGGCCATGCAACAGATCATGACTCATTGAACACTTAATAGAGCACTCGTCCTCATCTCAAAAAGTGACCTGTAGCATTACAAACACGTAATTAGGTTTTGTATCAGTGGAACTTCATCAGCAGTAAGTACATCGCTTAGCTCAATATCTTCAGTGCTTCTCTTGCTGTTCCCCCTTGGAAGAGCCATTAATAGCTTGTGGGAACTTTTATTTGGTAGTACTAATTCATGTTCCACTAACTGTTTTTTTAAAAAAGGTTATTTTTAAAAGCTACATTCATATGCTTGTTAGAGAACTATCAAACAAATTAAATATTGGGTGAAATTTTTCATAAAACCTAAGAGTAAGACCAGTAAATGAATTGATTTCACACATTTCTTTAAAAAAAAAAAAGATTCTAACAAAACAAATGGTTTTCAAATGAATAGACATTTCTCTGTAGTGTCTGAAAGCCAAACAAGGCAGCAGTAACACACTGGAAGTGAAATTGACTACAAATGAAAGAGAAATTGACTTCATTGTTTTTAAATTGCATAAGTTGAGGGAAATGCAAAAAACAAAACTGATCATTAATATTGACAAGTAAATGTAACTTTAAATTTTTACTTTTATTAATTCAAAAATTTTAGGAATATTGGCAAAAATGTGTTTATCAACTTTATTTAAAGGGACAATTAACTTAAAAGTTATTAAATAAAGCATAGAACTACACCTCTACCCCGATATAACGCGACCCAATATAACATGAATTCGGATATAACGTGGTAAAGCAGTGCTCCAGGGGGGGCAGGGCTGCGCACTCCGGCGGATCAAAGCAAGTTCAATGTAACAAGGTTTCACCTATAATGCAGTAAGATTTTTTGGCTCCCGAGGACAGCGTTATATCAGGGTAGAGGTATATGTGTTATAGTCTTATGCCTGTCATCACGGACTTCTCTCCGCATTCTAGTATGGTTTGTACAACATTTAGATCTGGGTCCAGCTTCCAGAAAGTTAAGTCTAGACCATATTGTTTACATTGTCCCCATTTCCTACTTTAAGCTTTTCAAAGGTCAGACACTTAGTTGCCCCTTCTTAAATTAATTTATTTTATGAATAATGTTCTTACAAAGGTGGATCTACAGACCATACAGAACTTCAGTCGTCACAAGCAGCTTCTCAGACTCTCTAGTTTATAAGAGCTTTATTTATAGCAATATACACAATGTGATCTGGTGCTTTGTAAGAAAACTGTGTGGTATCAGTGCAATTTTATGCCCTGTGTCTTTCCGGGTGACAACTCCTACCAGGATTTAAAAAGTGGTAGATATTTTAACAACAACAATATACAGTATATCACAGTGACTCATTTTAATCAGCTGGAAAAACACTTTCCTTATCCCTTGATGAGTCATTTGATTATGTTTCAATAACAAAGTATGAAAGTCAGAACTTTAGATCTTTCAGCCATTCAAACACACAGGTTTGTACTGTAGCTGTACTGCCTGCCAAATAATTAGTTTCTCTCCATTATTCCCATTCTGCAATCTAACAGAACAATACAGACACCCAACTCAGTACATTTACTCGGGACTTATCATTATAACGTCTATGTTACCAGGTGCCACACTCAAAACCTCAGGGTTTGTTTTAGATTCCGCTGGAATCCTGAGCTTTAAGGCTCAGTTCCTTCATCATCTTATGCTTGGGTAATAGAAGCTTGAGAAGCATCAGGCACAGTGGCTGCAATAAGAGCAAACCTCCATTAGATCCGGCATCTGAGAACTTGTCAAAAGATTAAAATGTCAGCAATTGTATGTGTGCACAAGTTTGTTTACATGCTTTGATGCGGGAGGGAAAAAATGTTGATGTTATTAGTTATTTGTATAAAACCGCCATGCTGGCAGTGCTAGAGAGACAAAAATGAAACATGGAACTGGAGCTATGCACTAGTTCCTTAAAAAGGCTGTCTACACGGAGCCTATTCTAACAGTGATGGGAAGCTCCCATTGTCATCATAGGTATCAGATCAGGCTCATGGTGAGAAGTTGTATTCATTCTTCCATCCATTACAACTGAGTTTAGAACTGCACTGGGCAAAGCACTTGCAAAAAAAAAATGTCGGAAACAACCATTCACTAGCCAAGGGATAGACTAGGTCAGTGGTTCTCAAACTGTGGGTTGGGACCCCAAAGTGGGTTGCAGCTCTGTTTTAATGGGGTTGCAGGGCTGGAGTTAGACTTGCTGGGGCCTGGGGCCGAAGCTGAAGCCCAAGCCCCACCACACAGGGCCAAATCCCAAGCCCCACCACCTGGGGTCAAAGCCAAAGCCTGAGGGCTTCATCCCTGGGTGGCAAGACTCAAGTTCCAGCTCCTCCACAACCTGTGGCTGAAGCCCTTGGGATTTGACTTTCGGGGGGTCCCCCCACTTGAGGCGGAGGGACTTGGGCGTTGGCCCTCTCAGGGCAGTGGGGCTCAGGCAGGTTTGGGCTTCGGTCCCCCCTCCTGGGGTTGTGTAGTATTTTTTGTTGCCAGAAGGTGGTCAGAGTGCAATAAAGTTTGAGAACCCCTGGACTAGGTCACCAGATGGGTCTGTTCTCTACCTCATGCTTCTATTATTCATTATGGAAACTGTACACACAATTCAGCTGTTCCAAAGCCTGTTGCACTAAAGAAGACTGAAGGGTTTAAAAAAATTCAAAGGGGAAGGGGGGGAAATGAAAGTAAGGGGGAAATTACAGCTTTAAAAAATATACAGGAAAAGTGGGAAAAAACCATAGAAAGAGTTTATTTTGCTGAACAGGACTATTCATTCTTATATACTCCAGCAATCTGCCATCCCCCAAAGGACATATTTTCAGTCTAAAACTATACAAGGAGACATAGTCCTGTTCATAATGTAGGGCCATTCATGAGTAATATTATAAAATATTGGCAAATGCCTCTCTTTCATCCTAAAAAGGTCAAAGACATTTATTAAAATTGGTCCATTTGAAAGTGAAGACCTCCAGACGTGTTTGGAGAGGAAATAATAACTATTTTCTTTTATTGCGGTGTGGCCTCCTTTTGCCCATATACCTTTTAGAAAAAGACCACAGCTTTCAGTTCCTGTGTGACTCTGGGGATATTAAACATTTTGTGCATTGTTTCATACCCTGCCAAGCAGCTGTCATCTCAAAACCTCTTCTCTCCAGTTCTCACATGGTGTCAAAGAGTATCCAGCACTCATCTACCAACCTGTAGCAGTGTGGAAAACACTGAACCAGCTGAAAACCCTAGTACTGAAAGAGAGGGAAGATTTTAGAGACCTCTTGGCTGAGTGACCAAAAATGCCTGCTGAAGAAACTAAAACACCCATTCTTTTGGGATGGATCCTCAACTTAGTAAAAGATGTTTTTATAAAGATTTTAATTTGTTCCGTTTCTTCATCAAAGCCCCAGTGCAGCAAAGCACTTAAGCCTAGGTTTAAGTCCCATTGAAATTCAAGAGAGACGAGATGGGTGAGGCAATAGCTTTTATTAGACCAACCTCTGTTGGTGAAAAAGACAAGCTTTTGAGCTCCACAGGACTTTTGTTCAGGTAAGAAGAGCCCTCTGGAGCTCAAAAGCTTGACCCTTTCACCAACAGAAGTTGGTCCAATAAAAGTTATTACCTCACTCACCTTGTCTCTTTCATATCCTGTGACCAACATGGCTACAACTACGGTGACCAGACAGCAAATGTGAAAAATCTGGACAGGGGGTGTGGGGTAATAGGAGCCTATATAAGAAAAAGACCCAAAAATCAGGACTGTCCCCATAAAATCAGGACATCTGGTCATCCTAGCTACAACAACATTGAAATTCAAAGCACTTGTGCATATGCTGAAGTGTCTTGATGATGAAGATCCTCAAATACAAACAAAACTCCTTCATTACCCAGCTAGCACAAATAACACATTACAGCCAACAAATACTCATCTAGGCAGAATACAAGCAGAGCAGGCTATATACACGTTACAAAGCCTGGCCCAATTTTGAAAAGTTGAGGTTCCAGCAGTTCAGACACAGGAAGGGGGATAGGAGAGAGAAAAAGGAAACCTGACTAAGATGAGATGCAGCCTGACTCACAGTGAGAACAGTGCTATTTCTACCTGGATGTGGATGGGGGCGGGGGAGAGGTTCTCCTAGGTTCCAAAGCTTTACTCTTCTCTTCCCCTCTTACTCAAGTGGTTTGCCAATAGCGTCTCTCAATCTGCTCCACATGAATTGGCAGCCAGGGTAGATTAGGAGATGACAGGCTTTCCTACCCACTTTTAGATGTCACCAGCTTCCAATTAACAGGTAAGAGTCTGTCACTATGGGACCAATGTGTTATCTCTTCTCATCCCCTCCCACCCTCTCTGAAAGATCTTGCTCCTTTGCTCCCCACCTTAAGACGGGTTTGTGAGATATGAAAGCAGAATAATTTTTTACACAAATTGAAGTAGGAGTTGAGGAGAATGGCCTTGTGCCTAAAGGACAGGACTAGGAGAGTAGAGATCTGGGTTCTCTCCCAACTTTGCAACTGGTTAACTTGTGACCCAGTGCAAGTCACTCAGCTGATCTAGAGTTCTGTTTTACTTTCTGGAAGACAAGGATAATACCACTTCCTTCCCTCCCAGCGGTTCATTCACAAATTGTAACTTAGCATTGTGAGATCTTCAGATGGGAAGCGCTATAGAACTGAAAAGTCCCATTACTATTTTTAGAGTGTTCCTAAATTCACCACAATGCCCTGCATCACCTCCTCTCATGAGAGGGTGCTCTACGGGTGAGTTTCCCCAGGTTGGAGGGAAAAGTTAAGACAGCCCAAGGCTGCATTAATTTCCTGCTAGCTTTTTCACAATTTCAAAGCGGAGGTAACAGTGCATTGGGATTGACTAATCCCACCCCACTCCACATAAGAACTTGGAACGGGGATCCTCTGCAGACCTGCTATTGGCCAGAAGATCTGGCCTAGAATCTATGTGAAATAATGATAAGGGTACACCAGGCACCTGAATGCAGATACACTTCTCTTCCCTTTGCAGTGACATCAGCAGTTCTCAGGCAGGAGTAGAAAGACGTTTGCCGGTTTCATGTGGCCTGGTACTCACTGCTGACTCAGAAACAATCATTAATGTGACATGGTTGCTGTATCAGCAGGTTTTCTTATAACAGTTCTAACTAGAGACTTTTCCTGCAGGATTTACCTGCAAGGTCATCTCTGCACAGATTACTGCTACTTCTGTGAAAGCTTTACACGTTTTAAATGACAGAATGTCTTCATTGGGTAAACAGCTAGGGAAGGATGTGGATCAGATACATTGGGAGTTGGAATCTAGCCTGGCCTCTTTGTGTTTGCCTTCCACCAAATGTAAATAGTAGAAACCAGGGGCAGATATCTGTCAGGATCAACCACTCAGCACCATGAAAGGTTAAGGGCTATATTTTCAAAAATGGTAAAGTGCAACTCCTAACAGAGAGAAAGCACAAGCTGACCATCCATTTTGAGAAGGAAGAATGTGGGAACAAACACTCTGAAAATGATCAAATGCATCAAAATGTATGTAGGTGCAGTGTGTGATGTACCAATGGAACCAACTGCACCCAGCAGAAATGATGCTTTTTGGCTTAACACAAATAATGCACCTACAACAGGCGGTGTAATACCAGCAGAATTCCCAAGCTCCTGATCACACTGTTTGACAAGAAATATTTCTTCCCATTGCCATCAGGAAGGAAGTGCATTCCAGACCCCATTCCGAACATCAAATACCAGCTATAGGAGAAGCCAAAAGGGAAAGATAAAGGAAAGCCAGCTATCTAGTACCTCTTAGGTGAGCTGATAACTGGTGGATCCTGAAAATGAAGAATCATGTGACTAAATATGTCGGGGTTTGTCTCACCACAGCGATATCTCCAGCTCGCTGTCTTGGGGATTAACTCTGTTAACCAGTGCACCCTCTTCTGGTAGTATCTCGCTGCCATCTCTTCTGCTCCAGGACCCACATTACACCCAGGACTGTGGTATCCTCTTCAGTAACACAGCCCTCCAGCCCTCTGGCTGTGTCACACTCTGTTCTCCCCCCTTCTGGGGAACCTACAGTCTGCTGTCCAGCCACTTCCCTCAGTGGCAACTGCAGCCAATTGTCTGGTCACTTCTCGGTGGCAAGGGGAGGAGAAGGGGAGACCTAGGCCTGCCCGCTACTCTGGGTCCCAGGCCAGGGACCCTGTCAATGGCTGTCACTTTCTGCATCCCCTCCAACTTCCCTGTTCATTTCCCTGGGCCACTTCCCTGTAGCCCTCAGCATCTTCTTCACCTTTACCTCAGGGCTTAAGTCTGCTGGTCTTACCCACTAGCCAGGACCTCTCTCTAACTTCCTCAGTCCCTACTGGTGGCACTGCTGTGCCCAGAGTGGGGGCACTCCTTCCTCCTGCTAGGAGCCTGGTCTTCCTTCCTCAAGCTCCAGGCAGCCACTGAAGCTGCTCTGCTCTGCAGCTCCTCTTATATAGGCCTGCCAGGACATGATTGTCTGCTCCTCTCAGCCCTTCTCTGATTGATTACCCTTTGCGCAGCCACCTTAGGACACTATTAACCCCCTAGAGCCCAGTGTGGGGCAGATAGCCCATCACACCAAAACATATTCCTGGAATCATTTGGCAAGTCAAATAACCACTAAGAGTCCCATCTACTCTACAAATATAACTATATTTTAGAAAAATTGGCTGGACAGTTAGTTTTGGATAACATATTTGCTAATATGGATGGGAAAAGAGGATTCTCTAGTTATGTTATAGAATATGTTATGTCTTAGGTGTTGATCAGAGTACCACCAAGCACCTATATTGGCATTTGCTTTGGAGAGATGTACCAAAACCCCATGTCACAGTTAATGGATTCAGAGCAAGACAAATACTGCAAAAATGTTTCTGTAAATACTGAAAGCAAGTTAATTTAATAAAGTTGAGCTGCCACTTGTGCCCATTGCATATTCACACTCCATGAACATTCACTCTGTCAAACTTAATGGCATAAATGTTCACAAAAACAAATGTCAAAGCTGAATGCATGTTTGAAGAAATTAATTTTTAAATTTGTGTTAAAGGTGGTGGTGTGTTCACCAACCAGGGAACAGAAGAAAAGAAATCAGGTAGTTTACTTTCCTAATTAAGCAAAATAGCTTGAATTTTGAAGATTAAGTATTGAATGTTTACAGTCATCTGTTTGCCCTCAATATACAGAGTGAAAAAATTCAAACACAAAAATCAAATAAATTCAAATAATCATTAAATTCAAGGAAATTAGAATTTGTTTGCACAAGTGGCTACCTTAATTAAATAATTAATTTCAATTTGTTTGTTCAGCTCGGATCAGAAGATGAGAGTTGAAAACCCAAAGGGAGAAAATTTCAGGGAGATGATATAACCAATCAGTCTCAGTGCTATTGGCAAAAGTCACTCAGGGTATGTCTACACATACAGCTCTGCCGCGGCTCAGCCATACCAATGCAGCTGTGCTGCTGTAGCACAACTGGTGAAGACACTCTATGCCAAGAGGAGAGAGCTCTCCCACTGGCATAATAAAACCACCTCAGCGAATGGCAGAAGCTATGTCGGTGGGAGAAGATCGCCTGCCGATATAGCACTGTGCGAACAAGCGCTTGTTGGTGTAGTTTATGTTGCTCAGGAGGGTGGTTTATTCACATCCCTGAGTGATACAAGTTATGCTGACATAAGCTGTAGTGTAGATATAACTATAGTCTATATGGCAAAGTGACACTAAGTATCCACTGCTACAAGTACACAGATGTTCACAATATTTAACTCTTCAAGGAACAAAGACATGAGCCATAAGAAAGTACCAGAATGCAGATTGCACTGAAGTTGTGGATTTTAAATATCATCCAACAGGACTACATACAACTCAGAATCATTACACTCAAAGGAGGTTGGAATAATGCCCAGTGACCTTGTAAAATTACGTAATACTGAGGGCCTTCTTAGGACTTTGTCAGGGACCACAATGTTCCCCCCCCATCCCCCCACGATCGTCAAGAACTCGAACATAATCCCAGGAAATCCTGTAATATTGACAAAAGATGTTGTCATTGTAATGTGCGCTTTACAGCTCCCCCTCAGATACAACTCGACATTTCCAGATGAAGTAATTGGAAGTGCATGCAGCATGCATCAGTGCTGAATGGTGATCTCTAAATACCTTCTTATTTCTCTAATGTGAAATGCCAAGAGGTAGGAACAATACAGGATATTTTTTCTAAATATCCCAACACCAGTATCAGACTATGCAGCCAATCCCAAATAGTCAGTTACTGTGTAAAAATACAATTAATCAGTTGACAATGTGTGTAAACTCGACCCTGACCGAGAGTGAGAAATGCTAGGCTGTACCAGTGCTGGTTTGACCAGTCCCAAAATAATGGCCTGGATCACACACCCCCACCCCACCACTACTACTATGGTAAAAACCTATAGGAAAGGATTTAGGGGGAGGCAATCTCCATAAACAGCAGCTGTGGAGTTGTTCCCCTATCACTGCTGGGCCAGAAAGCACATGAGAGAATGATTCTGTAGCCTAGTGATCACGGTACCCACCTGGGAAGTGGGAGCCTCTGGGTCCAGTCACTCAAATTATTTATCCAAGTGGAATAGCTTCAGCACGAGAGATGGAGGAAGCCCCGCATCAGAATATCCCATAGCCCAGTGGTTAGCACATGCTCCTGAGAGGTAGGAGATCCATGTTTAAATCCTCTTTCCTTTCAGGCAAATGGGGGCGGGGACTGAACCTGGGTCCCCCATATTCCAGGGAAGTGCTCTAGCTAGTGGGCTAAAAGTTATATGGTGGGCACCCCCACCTCTTCAATGGAGGCCAGATTTTGAACAGGGGCCAATCCAGTAGGCAGCCTCTGAGTATGCCTACCAATTGGGCCTCACATGCGACTTAGGGAGGCAAACACCTATCTTTCTTTGGTTCTTGGATTGCCCTGGGCCTTAGGCAGGCAACAGGGAGGTCAGATGCCTAGAAGGTGGCAGCATTTGGCATTCCCAGATGCAGAAACATAGATGCCTAAGAAACTTTTACCTTGACAACTAATACTCCTGGGGGAATTCTGCACCACTGCACAATGCAGAATTTCACAGAATTCCCTGTTTCTCCCACAGAATTTTCGGCTGCAACTAGGAGCCTCTGGACTCTGCAGAGCTCAGCTCTGATGGGGCTGGAGGCTGCTCGCTCTTTGATCTTCATTCTCCCGGGGATGGGAGAGGGCCTGGGAGGCCCAGCTCTGGCAAAGTGTGAGGAAGGCCAGTGCTGCACCACACCATGTCCCCTGATGGGACAATAAAGAAGGCTCGGGGGGGGTGTGAGAGGGCCTTGTGTCTGGGCTAGGGGCTGCCCCGTGGCTGGGCTAGGGGGGCTGGTGTCTGGCAGTGCCCCACAGTTGGAGTCTGGGGGACAGTGTCACTCAAAGGAGTCAGGGGGCCTGGGGCAAAGCAATTTCAGGGACCCCTTCCATAAAAAAAAGTTGCAATACTATATTCTCATGGGGGCCCCTGCAGGGCCCGAGGCAAATTGCCCCACTTGTCCCACCCCCCAGCCCTGGAAAAAATAAGCATTTAAAAACCTTCTACATCTTGGCACAAACCCAGTTTTGAGAAAACTTCTTTTCAAGTCATCTTTACAAGGTATCACTAGTTCTCAGCATTAGCTGTGCTAAAACGTACTAAAGGTCATTAAAAGGGTTGGACAAATATTTTCCGTCAAAAATTTTTTTGGATTGAAACTAGGGTTTTTTAAAAAGCAGAAAAAAATTATGGACAATGTCTACTTTCCTTCAAAATTTGTTGTGTTTTTTTTTAATTGACAAGCTGAAATGAGTCTGCCAAAACCTGATTATGGTTTGGGATTTCAGAAGTATGTGGCCAAATATTTGCTGCTTGCTGTGTTTGTTTAAAGAAACAATAAAAAAATTCAAAACTTTTGAACCACCTCAGCTTGTGACCAAACGCCTGAGCCCATCCAGTCAGAGATTTTTCCAGGTTTCTGATACTCTGCTGGCTTCCTTGACTCATATTTGTCTCCATAACTTTGGGTTCATTTAGCTTAGAACATAAGAATGGCCATACTGGGTCAGACCAAAGGTCCATCCAGCCCAGTATCCTGTCTACCGACAGCGACCAATGCTAAGTGCCCCAGAAGGAGTGAACCTAACAGGTAGTGATCAGGTAATCTCTCTCCTGCCATCCATCTCCACCCTCCTGACCCATCTTAGCTAATAGTCATTAATGGACTTTACCTCCATGAATGTATCTGTTTCCTAGAGACTGGCTCCATGGAGTCCCTCACAAACTGGAGACGGTTACTGTAGGTTTGTCTTTAGTATAGCTTATGTACGCATGCCACGAACTGATCATTTGAGCTTGTTCCAGAATCTGGGATGAGCCTATGTTGTGAAAAATGAAATGCTCAAAATAGCACATGCATGTGAATGGACACAGGGTGCTAAAATTAAATTAACCCAGGGGGTCTCAAACTGGGGGTCAGGACCCCTCAGGGGGTCACGAGGTTATTACTGGGGGTCACGAGCTGTCAGTTTCCACCTCAAACCTCGCTTTGCCTCCAGCATTTATAATAGTGTTAAATATATTAAAAAAGTGTTTTTAATTTATAAGGGGGTGGGGTCACATTCAGAGGTTTGCTATGTGAAAGAGGTCACCAGTACAAAAGTTTGAGAACCACTGAATTAACCCCTCTGGAGCCTTGGGGAATGCAGGGAAGAGGGTCTCCCTTGGTAGGGTTGGGAAGGAGGTAGGTGGTGTAGGATATTGTTCTTCTTATGTCATCTCTCCCCATTGGCTCTCTTGGCTCTATCACTGTTAATCTAAAGTGGCTAATTTTAAATGAAACTACCCGCCCCTGACATGAATCTCCCTATGGCGCTGAAATTAAATGTAGACTATAATTTGGCATTTAAGAAGTGAAAGGGATGGTAGTCCTAAGGGAAAAGATAACAGCTTAGCTCTTTGTGCTAAATAGCTGTCTGCACGCCTCAAACTGCTGAATGAGCTTTAGGGTAGGGAAGGCTGTGCCCCCCCAAACAGCCTAGCCCTGGACCTCCATCCACTTCCTGCCCCCTGATTGTCCCCCAGAATGCCCTATCCATCCTGCTTCTTGTCCCCTCACCACATCTCCAAGACCCCCTTCCCAACCACCACCCCGGGACTCCACCCCTCCACTAGCCCTCCCTGTTCCCTGACTGCCCCAACCCCTATCCACCCCCACCCCTGTGAGTCCTGACAGACCCCGGAATGCCCACAATCCAACCCCCCATTCCCCATCCCTTGACCGCCCCCACCAACCTCTGCCCCCTCCCTGTGCCCTGACTGTCCCTGGGACTCCCTGCCCCTTATCCAACCCCTACCCCCGGCCCCAGCCTCCTGCCATGCTGCTTACTGCCACCTTCCCCCTCTTCTGAAGCCTCAGCGTGCCGCGTCCAGGAGTGGCCCTGGACAGCGCTGCAGCGGCCTGGCTCCAGTGGGGCCTGAGCTCCCGCCGCTCGGCCTGGAGCTGGCAGCCCTGCCCCCTTACCACGTGGCTCCAACCGAGGAGGAGCTCAGGCCTGCTGGAGCCACGCTGCTTTAGCTCTGTCCAGTGCTGCTCCTGGGTTACCTCTGTCTCTCCCCTCTCTTGCAGCCTCAGCGCGCCATGTCCAGGAGCTGCCCTGGCCCCTGGACAGCACTGCAGCAGCCTGACTCCAGCAGGACCAGAGCTCGCAGCACCACCCCATTAGCATGCAGCTCAGAGCGGGAGGAGCTCAGGCCCTGCTGGAGCCATGCTGCTTTAGCTCTGTCCAGGACCGCTCCTGGATGCAGTGCACTGAGACACTGGGGAATGGGGGAAGGTGGAGGCAGGGACAGAGCATTCTTGGGGGGCCCCTGCGGGGCCCAGGGCCTGAGGCAAATTGCCCCACTTGCCCCCTCCCCGGGTGGCCCTGCTGGGGGGGGGCAGGGAAGGGATTGCAGGTGACTGGGCTCTGCGGGTCCCACACAGCTCCATCGAGCACTCACTAACTGGAACTGGGTTGTTGCAGGGTTTTCTTTAAAACTCTCTACTCCTGCAGAGAATCTTTTTTGCTGCTGTCTGTATTGTTGACAGATATTTTGAAATAAATTACCAAAATAATTGAAACTGCAGTGGTTATATTGTGTTATTTTGACAAATTATATATGCAGAATTTTAAAAAATGGTGCCCAGAATTTTTAAAATTTTTGGAGCAGAATTTCTCTGGGAGTAAACTTAGGTACCTTTTGATTTTATACGCTGACAGGGTTAGGTGGCAGCTGAGCTGGTGTTTGTGGAACACAGTAGACCCTAAAACTGGGACTTAGGTCCCTAATGGCTTTGTGGCTTGGTGCCTATTTCCAACATCCTTTACTTGCTTTGAATAGTACCTCACCCCACCAATAAGCCAGCTTTTCTTCTTAGTTTTATAAGTATACAGTGATCAATATGTTGGGCTTGGTGGTGCACACCTGTCATCCTAGGGAGGTTAGGAGGCTAAACCTGGGAGATCACTTGAGCTTATGGGTTCTGGGCTGCAGTGTGCTAAGCCAATCAGGTGTCTGGTGCCATTGAAAGTCTGGCCAGCGGGTGACTGAAGGACTGGCTAGAACAATACAAATGGTCTGTTGAGATCAGCACTATCTCTGTGAGGGCTGATGGACCAAAGGGACAAGGTGACAGTGATCAACACAGGCCCCACCTGAGCAGACATTCCCCTGCTCTGAGAGAAATGAACATAGTAGGGTAAAAGGTGTTAACTGTTAACTCTTCATCATCCTCAGTACAGGTCTCCTGCATGTAGCCACCCATCCTCACAAAAAACCTCTCTCTCTCTCTCTCTCTCTCACACACACACACACACACACTTCTTTTTCAATCATATCAGGATGCAGGTGTGAAGGGAAGGAAAGTGCTGGAGGAGAATGTTCGTCTGCTCTTAACAATGGTTTCATCCTTTCACTAAGCCCTCTCTCATTTCCCCTAGCAAAAAAACATTATCTGATCTCTCTGGCATCTTTAATGGGAGTTTAGCTTAAGGAGTGTTAGACCAAGGCTTTTATTTCCTCCTCCAGCAAAGCAAAGGATTTCATCAGAGGAAAACTGAAATCCAGAGACCAGTCTTAATACCGGCACAGGTCCCATTCCTCTCAGCGAGAGCTGTATTCGTGGACAGAACTTGCTCCTACTGGTGTGTCCCATGCCTAATTAACTTTCATATATCATCTATTACAAAATGTAGAGTAGCTCAGTAAAACAAAAGTGCTGGAACAAATGCCTTTGTTTCAGGGAAGAGGCGATAGAGCACTGAGGATTTGTTCTTCCTCATTATAACAACCACTCTGCTTCAAAACACATGTAAGGGTCAACATTGCAGTCACCAAATTTCAGGTTATTTCAATGAAGCTTCCAGTAGGGGCCATTCACTCATTGCTAATAATCTGGACAGTGGAGATACAGGTCGAGCAAAGCGGAACATTTCCTACCTTGCTGAGCTGCCTTTCTAAGGGTACATTTACACTGGAGCCAAGGATGTGATTTGGAGTTCCCATAGCTGTACTCACGCTAGATGTACTCTACTTAGATCACTAAATATAGAAGTGAGGATGCAACATTGCAGGGTCAGTGCTGGCTGCACACGTATGTACGTTGCCCACGTGAGTGTTCTCCCTTATATTCCTGTAAGCTAACTAAAATACAGTTAGCGTGAATATGTCTACACTATCTGCAAATAACACCTGCAGCTGCAGTGTAGACATACCCTAAGAAATGTTACAGAGATGCTTGGACTGGCCATAGGCCTGGCTTTACATGAGTAATTGGACCTGGGTGGGACCTCAGTTCTTGGGAGACCGAATTACAGAGGTAATTGGATCAGCAGGCTGGAAGCAGAATGTCTATACAGAACGCTAAGATAAGGGGGAACATCCAGGGAACCATTTATAACGGACATGATAAGTTGTAAATGCAAAGATGAAGTAAAGAGTAAGTTGTGCCTGGATACCACATGGGCAGAGCATGCTGTACAGGGATTGGTTCCTACAATTTGACTACGGCAATTCAAAAATGTGCGATGCAATGTAATGTGTACAAATATGTAAAGGAAGAAGTTTACTGTGTAATTTTGGATGTCTGGTATGCCCTATATCCACACCCTACATCTGAGCGTGATCAACTCAGGTGTAGTTTGATTGTATACCAATAAAGAAACCTCAGTGACGAATTTGGAGTCAAGCTCAGTTCTTAGAAACAACTGAGTGGATAAGGTCTCAGAAACCACCCCAAAACTCTTTACAGCTTACAACAATGCCACTACCGTATCTAGGAAGATTACTGCAGTATTATTGCCACAGGGTCTTTCAGGTCTGTTAATTAGCTTGGGGAATCAAATTGATTGCCTCCTTCCTACTTGTCCCTTCTACACAAAGCCGTGAATTTTCATGAATTTGTCCTTTTCTTTATCAGCTTAGAGTGCTCAGACTTTCCAGACAGATCTTCCCCTTTAGCAACTATTTCACTGGAAGAATGAAGAATGAGTTCTACTTTCCTCGCAAGCCTGCAAACATTTTTCCCTTGGTTGTCTGCATGGCCCATAGTGGCAACCAAGCAATGCATGCAAGAATCAGTTAATCAAAGTACAATACAAGTAACTTACAAAGATCATACTTACCTAAGCATCATTCACACAGCATTCTAAGTGTCCTTTTGCCCTATTAATGGATGATGCCTTTTACTGTACTGTTCCAGCCAGTGGCTGTCTCATACTAATACATTACTTTCCTCTTCATGAAATGCAGGACAGCACAGACTATAGATGAGGATTATTTACTATGTTGTATTAAGTAGAAGCCTGAAATCACCCTTGGAAAGAACCAAAATGCAGAGAACAAGGATTTTATGTTCCCACCTACACATTTTGTTCCCCTCAGTGCACAGAGTTCATTGCTGACATAGTGTGCATGACCTTAAAATATTTCTGAGGTGTTTATCCACTCCTTGTTGGCCTCCTACATTTCCAGTATTCTTTCAGTGTGTATGACTTTTACAGGAAGAACATGTGCATGATTAATGAGCACACAAAGACAAGGCTTAGGCACATACAACACAGATATGAAATCTGGAAAAACGATGTGTGCAGCAAAAGTGAGAGCAGGTTATCAGGAGATCATCTGTGTTTCAAGGACTGCTTTGTTATTTTTTTCTCCTGAGTTTCCTACGTGGGCTACCCTTTACACTCAAACATACTTTTCAGTAAGTGTATACAGAAGGATAAAGAGAGGCACAAAGGTGTTAAATGATTTGCTCAAGGTCACAGAGAGGTCAGGAATAGATCCCTTGGCTCTAAGTCCTGGGCCTTAACCACCAAACTATCTTCCAACCACAAATACTACTGTACTTTGTGTATTACATCTACTGTCTACCATTAAAATGTACAGAATGTGCAATAGGAATTCATGTAGAATTCCTTAACCCTTAATGGGGGGGGGGGGGGGCGAACCTTTTCAAAGACACAGAGGGCAGCTAGGCAACCAGCTCACATTGACTTTCAGTGAGAGTTGGGTACTAGCTCCCTTAAGCCCCTTTCAAAATTCCAGCCAACATACACGGAGTACTTAATTTCTTAACTTCAACATTATGTTAAAGCTAGTTTGCATGTCTCATTGTATCTGTATATGCAAACTGCATTTCACCCCCAGCCTCCTCCCATTTTAGGCCTTCTTCAGAGAGAAAGCTGCTCCGTTCTACCTTTTAAGACCACTGAAGTTCATAATGTAAAGGAAGTTGTTTATTAAACTATTTACTTAAAGCCATAGGCCTGATTCTCATTTACACTAAGGTTGATTTACACTCTTTCTGGCAGTGGAAAAGAGTCTTAAATGAGTGTAAATATACTTCCTTGGTTGTCTGCATGGCCCATAGTGGCAACCAAGCAATGCCTGCAAGAATCAGTTAATCAAAGTACAATACATGTAACTTACAAAGATCATACTTACCTAAGCATCATTCACGCAGCATTCTAAAGCCCCTTTACATTGCCAGAGTAGCATAACATTGTTCTTTAGTGTAAATGAGTTTGCGTTGATTAGTAGTAGTAGAACAGTGGAGAAAACGTTTAACTGCAGATAATGTTTGTTTCCATAATTAATTAACTGATGTAGCAGTATCCAAAGAGAGGTGAACACCATCACAAGTAGGGAAATCACTCTCAAAGATCTTTCAGTCACGCAGCAGAACTGTAACATGGGACTCTCATGAGGCACCAGCCATGGCACATCAAGGCTGAAATGGTTTATGATTTACATGTGAAGTCTTTTGAATTAGATAACACTGGAAAAGTTTGTATGAAGAAATTGGCCAGCTGCTATGGTCTAACTCAGGGGTCCTCAACGCGGTGCCCGCAGGCGCCATGGCGCCAAGGGGTCCTGGTGCCCTGGAGACCACCTGCCAAAATGCTGCCGAATTTCAGCGGCATTTCGGCAGGGACTCCTCTTGATGACGTCGCTTGCCGTTGACAAGCGGCGTCATCGAGAGGCGTCGCTCCCGAATTTCGGCAGCGACGCCTCTCGATGACGCCGCTTGCCATCGACAAGTGACATCATCGAGAGGCGTCGCTCCCGAATTTGGTGCCATTTCGGCGGGTGCTCCACCGCCGCAGTGGTCCTTCATCTGGAGCCTGCCAGACAAAAAGGTTGGGGATCACTGGTCTAACTGAAAGTAAGATAGGCCTGTGGAGATTTGAGCAGGAGTGTGGAGATGTAAATAGCCATTAGAGAGAGGAGTGAAAATAAATGGGAAATATACAAAAGAATGACGGGGCCCTTTCTTGGTCAGGATGCATCACAGAGCGGAAATAAACATTTATTAAAGCAACATCATCTATGTGACAGCCTGTTTGAGTGACTAACTCAAAGCAAATCTATATTTAGATTATCTACCAGCATAAAGTTAAAATTAAATTATAAGGATTTATAGTTACAGGAAAATGAAATCTCAAGTGATTTAGCAATATGCCAAATTTTTAATTACTGTGCAAACCCTTTTTGACCCTGCACCCAAGAGCCCATGTTTCACGTAGTGTAATTATGCCATCTAGTGGTCTCAAGGTAACAACAATTCATTCAATTCTTGCTAGTACATTACTTTGAACATTTCCTTGTTGACAAGTAGAAGCAGATAGAGAGGGAAAATCATTAAAGCTACACAAAGGACAGTTGAACAGTTAACCGATAAGTGCCAAGCTTTATTTAGGAAAATTAATTAGAAAATGTAGAAAATAACTAATTAAAATCTAGCAACTTCTTTCCACATTTAAATAGTATTCAGTTCTTAAAAAGCACAACAAACGTTCTTAAACAGCTTTGATGTTCAGAATCTAAAATGCATGGAGAAAAGATGCATTTATATATTTTAGTTGCCATTGCTTATGGACAGGTAGTTTCAGCTTTAAAATAAGAGTCATGTAGAGTACAATCCCAGTATTATAAAGGCTGTATCACACAGAATAACCCAGTGGAGGGATATTCCCCCCACCCCCACCCAACTACTTGATGTCGTGGGATCTTTGCTTGATACTTGAAACTTGAAACCCCCAGGTTGGGGTGAAAAGGGTACAGTTTCACGATCATGGAGTAGGTAGGATGCTTGATGACCCTTCAACCAGGAGGTGATCTTGAGTTCTGCAATGGAAATCCCATAGACTTTGGGCCTTTGTTCATTCCACCTCCCATATCCAATAGGGTTTGAAAGCATGAACACTAGCAGATCAGGACTAATGTGTCTGAATTCTGAAGTGAATTTCAATTCAATCACATTTGCAACTCTTTCACATTTGTTTTCTACAAAATTCAAGCATTCCACCTTTTCTAGTACAAATACACATGAAAAACTAGTGTTTAGCTATTTAATCATAAAATCTGAAAATTCACTCTGGATTAGTTACAGAGGTCATGAAGTATTGCTTTTCTACACTGATTGGATGATTTGTATTTAACCAACACAGCACAAGGTTAGAATATTGCAATCAAATTGATCAGGGAAACTGTGTTACCTAATTACAGTACAAATTGCAAAATGTATGTTCAGTTGCAATTCAAATGATCCACAGAACATCAATTATGTGTAAAGAAATTCACTAATAATTCTGAGTAATGACTAAATTCATGAATTTCACAGTCCATTCCCAGACAATTTACCAACACAAATCAGAAGGTAATACTCACAGATAAAGTTACTCAGTTCTATTCAGAGGAGAGGAGGATGGTTTCATGCTGAAAACTCACTGCAGGCACTTAAAGTTGACGGGCAGATGGTTTGCTGTGACCCTTCCTTAGGGACCTTAGCAACTGTCTTGTTGCTACTTTGTGCTTTTCCTGATTGTTTATTGTATCAAGGTGCGGTATCTTGTCTTAAGCTTCAATTGGAAGCTCTTTTGAGCAGGGACCATCTTTGCATTATACCATCTCATACTTTGTCAGTAAGAGATGGTCCCTATATAGACTGAAGATCTCACTATTGTGCAATCAGCTATACTTTACATGTACAGGATTTCTTGTGAATTTTGATTAACAATTGTTTTGTTCAAATCCTCTTAGTTATCAGACATGTACTCTTTAAATGGAAATAGCTTGCACAGGGAAACTCTTGCCTTACAGAGTTTTGTAGGCTGAGCTCCTGACCATAACTAGGGCCACGTCTACACTACGGGATAATATCGAATTAGCTAAAATTGGTTTTATAAAACTATTATAAATTCGATTTCATGCGGCCACACTAGGCACAGTAATTCGGCGTTGTGCGTCCATCGTCCGAGGCTAACGTCGATTTCTGAAGCGTTGCATTGCGGGTAGCTCTTCTGTAGCTATCCCATAGTTCCCGCAGTCTCCCCCGCCCCTTGGAATTCTGGGTTGAATCATTATTGTCGCGGATGGTTCTGGGTAAATGTCGTCAGTCATTCCTTCCTCCGGGAAAACATCAGCTGACAATCCTTTTGCACCCACCATTTTCCCCTGGATTGCCCTGGCAGACGCCATAGTACTACGGCAACCCATGGAGCCCATTCAGCTTTTTTTTTTCCTGGCACCGTATGTGAGTGCGATGCCGCGGACAGAGAGGCGATACTCCAGCGCTACACAGCAGACAGCATTTCACTTGCTTTTGCATGATAGCAGAGATGGTTACGCAGTCGTTCTGTACCGTCTACTGCCGGAGAAAACTGGGCAATGAGATGACGGTTATCTCTCCCCTCTGTACTTGTTCACGCTGCTATTAATGAGTGCCCCTGGCTGGAAATCGGCTGGGGCGCAACGCAAAAGCAAAAATTGGGATTGACTCACTTGGGACTGAGTCCTCATCCCTCCCTGTTGGTTTCTAAAAATAGAGTCAGTCCTGCACTAGAATAAGGGCAAGTGTATTAGAGGACCAGTGTATCATGAGCACAGCTGCTCCATGTCAGTATTCACAGGGGGTGCCCCTGCACAACGCCCACCGTTGCTTCCCCTCCTCCCCCAACCTTCCTGGGCTCTACCGTGGGCAGTGTCCCCCCATTTGTGTCAGTGAATGTTATAAAGATGCAAGAAATAAGAACAGAGACTTGTTAGTGAGATAAAATGAGGGGGAGGCAGCCTCCTGGGGCTATGACAGTCCAGGCAGTACAGATCTTTTCTTTACACAGGAAAGGGAGGGGGCTGGTGAAGCTCAGCCCCCAGTTGCTATGATGATGAAGGACAGTTACCAGCCAGTTCTGTACCATCTACTGGAGTAACTGGTTAGTCATTCCCATTTTTACCCAGGCGCCCCCAGCCAGCCTCACCTGAGGCCAGCCAGCGAAGCACTTCAGCGTGGTTGATGGCGAAGACGGATATCAGTCATATTGCACCGTCTACCACCGGGCGAGGGCGAGAGGAGGCAGATACTGCTCTTCACTGCTGCAGCCCATCGCGGTCTACCAGGCATGCATTCAGTGACACATTAAGTGGTGACACATTTGAAAGAAGTGCGAAAGAAATGATTTCTTTTCCCTTTTCTTTTCACGCGTGGTGGTGGTGCGGAACTGAGGAGCTATTTCCCTTGAACCATCGCCAGGACACTGGTGTTTGAACCTTTTACAGACATTGGGAGCTCAGCCAAGGAATGCAAATACTTTTTCAGAGGACTGTTTGTGGACATTGTGGTGATAGCTGGATGGCCTCGAGTACCCCCTCATCCATGAGCTGTCTCATTTGATTGTCTCTGGCTTCCTGTTACGCTTGTCACGCAGCGCTGTGTAGCTCTGGAGATTTTTTTTCAAAATGCTTTGTGCATTTCGTGTTCTGGTACATGGAGCTCTGATACAGAACAGATTTGTCCTCCCCATCACAGGCGATCAGATCTAGGTATTCTCGCCGGTACGGGTCCATGCTGCGAGCTCTTTTGGATTTTGAGACTGCATCACACCTGTCGCTGATCAGTAGGCTCCTACCTGCGGGCAAACAGGGAAAGGCTGGGCAAACAGGAAATGTAATTCAAAAGTTCGCGGGGCTTTTCCTGTTTACCTGCCCGCTGCATCTGAGTTCAGATTGCTGTCCAGAGCGGTCAGTGGTGCACTGTGGGATACCGCCCGGAGGCCAATAATGTCGATTTCCGTCCACACTAACCATAATCCGATATGTTAATATTGAATTTCGCGCTACTCCTCTCGTCAGGGTGGAGTACAGAAATCAATTTAAAGAGCCCTTTATATCGATATAAAGGGCATTGTAGTGTGGACGGGTACAGCGTTAAATAGATTTAACGCTCTTTAAATCAATTTAAATGCGTAGTGTAGACCAGGCCTAGGAAACAGTCACCACCATCTATTGCAGACATGAGAGTAACTTAGCTCTTTGGGATATGTCTACACAGGCTATTTCCTCCCGTTGTTTAAAAAACAATTGTGTACTTCCAAATTGCTTCTACAGGACAGTCTAGTCTGGATGATCAATTATAGGAACACTGCTTCAAAACCTATTTAAAGATAAACATCTTTTCATTTATAAGAAATGCAGAGATTTTTTATATGTTGGTATGATTTAAGCATGAGGAGAGTGACCCATTTAGCTGTGACATCAGCCTAAAGCTCCTACAACTTGATAGCCCCACTTGATCTTATTAAAATCGCTCATGGCTTGTTACTCCAGCTGTAAATCCAGAGGAAAACAAATATCATAGTTCTCGTTAGATCAGCACCTCTACATTCATTTCATGTTCAGTAAGCCTGTTATTTAAGAGGATTATTCAATTTTTTTTTTTTACTGTTACATGGAAATGTGGCACTAGGGGGGCTTGACTTTTCAAATCTTGTTACAAAGATCCTTCCAAAATAGCCTTCTTTGGTCCTAAGTTTACATAGAACTTGTTCCATTATAAAGATAGATTTAAAAAAAAAAAAGGATTGTAGCTGGATTGCTTGCAATCAGTTTAGCCCAATAGGATTTTACCTTCTAACCTTTGTGAAGTAAGGTTCTTCTCCTAACCCAGTGCTACCTAGCACAGGCATCTTGACATTTAAAAGAGAGGAGATGCATCCTGCAAAATTTACACTTACAAAGATGTTCAAAATTGTGGTTCTATTTGATGAACATGTAAATAGAAATAGATCTAATAGATAAGGCATTGGTGGGAAAGCTCAGCTTTGTACAGAAAGTTATCAATGCCAATAAACAAACTTTGGAATGGAAAGGAAGCAACTGAAGGTCGGGGCAGAGAACAAGTTCAATAGTGCGACAGAATTTTAAAAAAGGAAGGGGAATCTCTCTAATTTTTCTAATAAAAGATTTTCTTAGTGTTGGTGATTTATTGCTTATCATTCTACTCTTGGCACTGTGCCAAAACAGGTTTATGAAGGGACAGCTCAGCCTGTCTGTTAGCAGAAGGTGAAGGGATCCAAAGTGAGAAGCAGTCTTACATAACAAGAAGCTGCTGGGAGCTATGTCTGCTGTCTGAGCCACAGCAATCAGTGACTCATGTCTCCTCTGTAAGTCTCCAGCATGGAGGTGGGAGGGTCCCAGAACTCAGGTTGCAGCCCTAGCCCAAATGGCTACACCAGTTACACAGCACCTTCGCCTGAACCAGCTAAAATGGGCCAGTTGTGGGTTTTTAACTGCAGTGTAGACATACCCTAAGAGAACAGTTCAGTACAGTTAACAGGTATATAATAGCACCTATATTCTTCAAAGCAATGTTTTGTCTTTCTGTAAAAGGGGGGCAAGAAGGGGAGACAAGACCGTATTTTCTGTTCATACATTTAGCAAGACCCAATCCCTGCTCTGAGAAGCTTACAACCTAAAAAGACAAGTGAGAAATTCAGGGTGGAAAAGAGGGACAAAATATGCACAGTTAAATATACATATATATATTGTGGCAAATTGCAGGTACTGTTCTCTGGGTCTCGCGCTTTCTCTTCTCTGGGGTAGTGTGGCAAATTGCCGGTACTGTTCTCTGGGTCTCGCGCTTTCTCTTCTCTGGGGTAGGTTCAGGGCGATATTGCTTGCCTCTGAACCAGTTCTTAATCACTCCCCTAGTGTCCTTGGAG